>NC_046359.1:43201461-43483961 GCF_004027225.2 Strigops habroptila
AAATTCCTGGATGTGTGGGCAACTGCTTTACATACTCCTGATCTCACAGTCTCTCACAAAGGGACCTACAAGGGTTTGCCATGAATCTTGCAAGTGAGGGGCACAGGAGCCTCTGCACTCAAGTGAAGGGTGGAAGAAAACAATTGTAACTAATAGAAATATGTTATCAATTCCCTGACGTGATCATAGTATGTGTCTTACTGAAGGTAATTAAAGAGGAAATCATGTTCTCGAGTCTGATGTGGCAGAATGGAAACACAGTAAAAATTACAGCACTTGCTGCTGCTTTTTTTGAGTCAGTAATTTTAAGCAAACGTAAATGTTCCCAACTGGGCAAATGAAAATCCATCATTTAATCTTCTGTATGAGATACGTTATCGCCCCTTTAAAATATTAAACACCGCCTCTTCATGCACAAAAGCTCCCTCTTGCCAGTAACAGTCACATTTATTTCAGTCTAGACAAAATAGCTCCTGGGTGTCACAGGAAGAAACACTGGCATTTGAGTGCCTCCTGGAGAACATTCAGATCTTGAGCATATTTTGGTTTGTACTGGAGTTGAATTTGATGTGATAGGTCTGGAAAAATATAGAGCTGGCAGTCTATATACACAACTGGGTTTTAGTCCACAGGGCTAATGAGACTCAAGCACCCAGCCACTTTTTTTCATGCCTCTGTCAATTTAAAGTGCATTTTTAAATGAACAGTGGGGTTATTTGGGTCTATTAATTACAGTAATTGTTTCCTGCGTGGAAACCACATGTATGAGATGTGAAAGGCGCGTGTGTGTGAGAGGGAACTCTGGCGTGCGTGAGACTGGTGCAATTCCCCTTTGAAGATTTCTTTTTTATCCCTAGAGAGGGAGCTTGTAATGAGCAACAACATTTACACTGAAGACTTCAATGCTCCTTGTTGCCCCATGGTTGCTTTGCCTTTCACATGGAGATTAAAGCCAGTGGCTGAAGCTGCTCCTCCTTTTCCCATGTGGCTGATATAAATTCTACATCAAATAGAAAGGAGGAAAGGCAGGTTTGGCTGTCAGCAAAAAGCAAAGGAGAGGTCTGACAGCAGCAGGAGCAGGGGCTCAGTTCTCATTAATCCGGAGGGCACCAGAAGAGTGAAAATAAAACCTTGAGAAGATGCCTACTGTGCCCTTTAAACAAAGAGCCTGTGATTGGCATAATAAGAAGAACAGCGTCAATAAGCACATGGGAAAATGCTTTTCATAAGGCTCGCCTACTGACGGGTATGATGGGAAACTCACGCACATTTTGATAGTTTGTATAAAACTTGAATGCTGTGGTTTGTGCATTATGGAAGTACAATAATGATTCTGTACTTCAGTTTCTAACCTGTTTTCTATTACAAGTCTCTCCCTTTTAACTTTCACAAGAAAACCTTCTTTCTGCCTGATTATGGTATTTTTCCTAGCACAGAATGATGCCAGAGGAAAACTGTTTTGGGGAAAGTTTGGGATTAATCTCGAAGTTTGTAGAATGTTATTTACCCTTTTACGTCTCTTTTTGCTGCAGTGACACATCTCAAATGTGGCTCAGCCCATGCATTTCATTGTGTGGAACAGCTTAGTTTGGAAAGAGCAGGAGAGAGAGGGAAAAGTATTCAGCAACACATCATGATAGCGGGCAGCCAGACAGTGGGGCTTTATTAAATTAGGGAAGAGCTATGCTGGGAAGAGAGACAGTGGATCATAGAATCATAGAATAGCTAGGGTTGGAAAGGACCTTAAGATCATCTAGTTCCAACCTTCGAGCAGGTTGCTCCAAGCCCCATCCAACCTGGGCTTGAACACTGCCAGTGACGGAGCATTCACAGCTTCCTTGGGCAACCCATTCCAGTGCCTCACCACCCTCACAGTAAAGAACTTCTGCCTTATATCTAACCTAAGCTTCACCTGTTTAAGTTTGAACCCATAATCTCTTGAGATATCTAAGGGTAGATAGCCAGCCCTTAAGCCGTGTAGACATAAATCTCTCCTCAAAGGCATGAGGGTACATAGTCAATTTTGTCATTCTCTCAACTTGGTTTTAGAAACATTTGAATATTCTCAATTCTGCTTTTTTTCTTTTGGGCTGAAGTCCTGTTCTCTCTGCCCCTGTGTGGTAGATGAGTAGCAGAGACTCTGTTCTAATATACCCAGAAGCACAAAAGCAAGAGATGTAGAGTCAGCCAGGAGTTTTTATTCACCTCTTAATTTGGGATGGTTCCTGTGCATGAACATGACAAAGCTTACTGGGACAATAAACAGTCAGAAATCAGCATTTTAGCTACTCTGTTCAATGCTGTTTTCCCTTCTTTCTTTCCCAGGGAAATATTTATAGTTGTTACTAGTCCTTCTTTTACCCCTTCTTCCCTTAACTGAAGATATATGCAAAGACTTCAAGGTTCAGACACAAGGCAGTGAAATAAAACTCTCTTTGTTAGTTAAGAGAGAAATCTGAACCACCACAGAAGATTATTAGAAAGGTTTTAGGCCAAGAGAAACTTTGGTACTATTTAAACAGAAAGGAACCCAGGTTGCACATCAGAGAACCATTGTGTCAGCAGTGAGACCCAACTAAGAGAAAATCACATTTTCTCCCCCAAATCCCCTTTTACTACATTATATTGTGTATTACCTTATTAGTTAAACTATTTCAGGCTTTTGCTAGAGTTTAACTAAAGGACTGATGATATTTGAGCCTCTACTGCTTTTGATGAATACTAGGTGCTTCCTTTGAAGCCACTCCTTTAGTACCAGGTGGCATCACTTCACATGAGCACTAATTATCCAGCTGGGCCAAATGAAGAAATAGCTGGGCCTAATAGCAGGGCTGGTGGTTGTCTTCTTTTGTCGGGAGTTGGATGTTGTAGTTATGCTTAATGCTCACTCACTGAGATCAATGGCAATCTAATCTTCTTGGCTCTGTTGTTTGTATGCTACTTGATGGAACAGGTTTCTCATAGCAGTTTTCTTATGGCAAAGCCAGAACAGAAGGAAATTTATTCTCACCTGGGCTTCGTCACCAGAATAAGGAGACTAAGCTGGTTTTTGTGATGTGAGTATTCCAGGGAGAAATAACTCTGGTAGATACTCATGTGCACTGACACACGAAAGGATAAAGTTCTTGTGAGCTCATTAAGTGCTGGGTACCAGAAAAGGTAAGTCAGAGAAATATTAATCAGACAGGGAATCTGTGATTGACTATACCAGGAGCTTTGGGGAAAAGAGAAAATTTAAATATGTCCTTCCTGAAACTTTAACTTATTTTGAAATATTGCATATTTGGAAGTATTTTTGTGATGACTAAGTAATCTTGTGCAAGTCTTACTATGGTAAAGTTTAATTAAAATGAAATAGTTGAATTAAATCTTTTAAATGCATAATTTAAAATAGTGTCTTCAATCAAATGTATAAACACAATAGTCTCTGTAAGTGAACTGCATCAGCCTAATGGCTTGCTATGTTTTTTATTTGCTTTATTAACTAAGGAAAAACAAACTTCTGTATGAGTTATTTTATGTTTAGGCATGCTTAAAAGTTCTCACAGTATCAGGGGATATTAATGGGCAATTATATTTTGAATTTAAAATGGATTGATTATTCCTTCCCAAGAGAACACCAACGCACAGACAAACTGCACAGAAATAACATGTCAGTAATATCACACTACTGTACAGATTTTAAAGATAAATTTCCATCTGGCAAGCAGACATTCAGGAAGGAACTGTTGTTAATGCGGCTTTCACACAGACGAAGTTCATCAGGGATAAAACCTGGCTTGAAGCTTCATTTCTACTTCTCACAGTTGGCAAATGTAAATATACTCTATGTATTTCTTAAAGAAATTGAGCACAAATAACTGATAAGGAAAAAAATCAGTTTCCTCTCTTGTTCTATTGGAAGTTCTGGACTAATCAGATGGTCCTTCCAGAGAGCAAGAGCCAAAGAGAAAAACAAAAGTAATTCCAAAAATGATAACTACAAACCAAGAAGAAAACATGCTCTGTAAATATTAATACTTCACTGAAAGCTTCAATGCACTCAACAGATGTCAGTTAATTTAGGGTAGCTGTGAGGGTAGCTAAATAATAAAAACCTCGTTTGCAAATGAGAAGGCAGGAAGAGAGCCTGGGCCTATCAAAATGATATCCCTGCTGACTTCAGTGGTCTTTGGAGAAGGTTCCCTCTGATACGTGTGAGGCTGACGACTGCCACAGGATGCAGAAGAGAGCCAGGCTGTCTTCTGTTCATCACCACAATGCTAACACAGTATTACTCCATGTAAGATGATGGAATAACACAAAGGTGTTCACTATAAAACATATCGAGTTTGACTGTTTCCCTAATGTATATACCACTGATAAACATGAATAACAATGCTTCTTGTTACTGTAGTACCAACTGACCTGAGGTATTCAATGATTGGTTACAAAAGCATGTTTTTACAGCATGTTTTGGGAGGGAAGACATATTAATCAGTCAAAAAACCATATGGTTCTTTTAGTAAACATACTGTAATCAGAAGTTGTCTTTGCTCATGGAATTGAAGCTATGAGTAACTGCTACTGGTAAGCAAAGCAATTATTAAATCCATCAGAAGGAATGGATAGAGTTGGTTGAAAGATATAATTCCAAACTGGAATGGTAGCTGAAATTCAAAAACTTACTTCATCTGAAGCTGAAATGTACTGCCAGTCTCAGAACGTTATTTGGGGGAAAATAAATTATTAACAGTGGATTAAAGTACATTTAACTTTATTGAAATTTTCCATTGTAAATAGCAATGAAATCAAGATGGTAGTGTAAAATATTTTGACATTATTCATCCCCATTTTGTAAAGGAAGAAAAGTTTCCTCAAAGTGTTTGATTATGTCATTTTTATCACGCTTCAGCTTCACGGTTTAAGGAATAGATTTGACTGACACTTGCATGCTTAGTCACATGGAAACATGTAATTACTGATTCATAAGCACCACTGGACCTTGTCCTTGAAGGCCACCTGTACAAGTGCTCATTAAGCATGTTCCAGGCTGCTTCTGAGAGCTCTTGGGATCAAATAGTTTAAGAAAATAGGGTTTGTAGCCTTTACCCCTAATAGGAGTTACACAAATGTATCTGAGGAAGAGTGTGCCTTATGGATATTTTCTTATTTACATTCAGCTTGCCTTTCCAATGGCCACTGTAGATTTGTTCTCTGTTTTGTAGAAATCTGATTTATATGAAAATTGGCTCACTGTGGTTAACTGAAATGAAGGCTTGTTTTAAAAGGGAACAGTATTGTAACTCAACCTGGTAAGCGTGGGAGACAGCTGTCCGCAGTTCAGAGTTTGAAATATTGCTTTAACAATTGTTCCTTTCCTTAAGTCAGTGGTAGAATATTGCCATTATGGGAGTTTAGATAGAAACACCCATTTCTTATAAAGAAACAGACTTCCAGAGAGTGGAGCTCAGAGATGCGGCCTCCTATTAGTTATTTTCTCAATCAGTCACAAACTGGGATCTGAATTCTAACACATTCTCCATTTCAGTTGCAGAAATTCTTCTGGAAATGAGGCTACACTGAATTTAGAAATGCTGACTGTTTAAAACAAGCCAGAAGAGATGTGTTAGCCTGTGGCAGTGGTGTGGCTCCATGCTTGGCTCTGGGGAAACGGGATGTGATGCTTTCAAGTCACATACAAATCTACCCTAGATTTTGACCTGAAAATAGCTGCTCCGTGAAAGATTTTTGCCTGTTGATGTGGAATGAAGTTCATGTCCTGAATAGTGGTTCTTCATCATAAAACTTACCTATGCTGAGGGAATTAACTGACACACTTGCAAGTCAAATCTAAAATGGGGCTCAGCATCTGTTATCACAGTACCTGTGGCATCGAGAATGACTTTGAAGTTGTATTTAGCTTCCTTACAGTGAGACCTGGGGCATCCCTTCATCTGTCATATGCAAGCTCTCAGCCTCGTGTAGGCAGGGTCAGCTTCCAGATGTGCTGGGGAGCGTATGGCAAGGGCAAACAGTGACTCATGTGCAGGTGGCCTTTGGTGAGAGGAACTGTTAGTAGGGAAGCAAGGCAGGCACGGAGGGACACAACTGCAGAGTAGCTTGAGAGCAGTTCAGACATTTGCACAAATGGAGAAAAGGAGTTAGCTAGGAATAGCCAAGCTAGAAAACTTTGTCTCTGGTTGAAAAATGAGCTTCAAAATGCAGGAACAAACAGGGCTTTGCATTGAACAAGGTAAGGCTGGCTGGAAAGGCCACGCTGGACAAGTAGGTCAGAATATGGCTACATGTCAATGTAGAGGGTGAAGAGGTTGGGTACTGAAGTCAAAAGGGGTTGGTTTCTGCTGGGACCTGGAAGAACTCAATCTAAAAATTTGTCAACCTACTTGGAAATTCAAGTGTATAAAAACCTGCTTAGTTTTAGCTAGCCAAATTTGAACACTTTGCCCTAAAGCCCCCTTGTTTTTGTAATCACCTACAGAATTACTGCAGGGCGTAAAGCTCTGAGTTTAAAAAATTCTGCATAAATAAGGGCTTGATTCATCAGTATTTGCCAGATTAAATAATTTCTTAGTACACATCTTTTAGGCCTCAAGATTTCTTATGGTCCTGCATAATAAACTACTTGTGCAATTAGTAATAAATTTGTCACTGTAAGTCACTCTTTAAAGCTGGGAACAAGTATAACATTTATTAGTGTGTTAGAGTTTGCAGTTAAAAATAGCTATCCTGTTCTCATATAGCGAGTGCACTTTTAGTCTTGTTTTCTCCAGCTCTGTAGATATAGGGAAGGTGACAGAATCAGCATGAATGTGTGATAGAAAATGGTATTCTTTGTTTAGAAATTAAGTTTATTTGCAACGCATTTTGATAAAGGAAAAAATCTGAACATTTTGGCTTCACTACCACTTCTTTCAGCATTGTATTTTAGGCTTTAATGAGTGTTTAACGCTATCTGTTATTGCAATAGGCCTTATCTGAAATGTGCAGTCTGGTGGTATTAATGTTAATACATTATGCAAATATGCAATGTTAATACATTATGCAAAACCAAATACCAACTGATGCTCAGCATGCAGCTTTAGCACTCAGCGATTAAATAACACACAGTGAAGGGTTTCACTTTCTTCACCTTGAATACTGTGGTCTGGCACGGGCCCGTGAGGTACCACTCTTGCAGATGTCTTTGCACCAGACTCTACAGTGAAATTGCTGAGATTTCTGCTTGCAGTACTAGGAATGGTAGTTAGACTGTGTAACATAGACATTTACTTTCCATAGCATTTACCAGAACCAGTGGTTATTTTTTTGGAAATCTCAGACATGAGGTGTTACTTGACTTAGGGAGCAGTCTGTGTAATTTGGATATCCCTTGGCTCCTTAATAAATATCTTACTACCATTTTCTTCATTAGCTGATTCCTAATTAAATTTAGTATACTGTTTATGTTTATTTCATTTGCTGTATATGTTAATTAGATTTAATTTTGTAATGAATCTTTCAACCTACATATGTCTGTTAGCTTTGAGAAAACAAAGATGCTGCAACACAGAAGAAAGAGTTAAGTTCACTATGGACTTCAACCTGTAAGAAGTTGAGGAATCTCTTTTATATCAGTAGGAGAAGAACAATGTCACAAAATTATACCATGTGTGGAGGGTGGTGGTGGGGAAAATTGAAGACTGAGGAGGAAGAGGGGGAGACGTGGGGTAAGAAGGATTCCAAAGCAAGGATTTAATTATATTGGAATTAACTCTAGATCATTCAACTGGACTGAAGCAAAATTAATTGCAAAGCATTTGTTTTGAAGAAGCTGAGCCAGAAAAAGCACAATGCTGCCAAATAATATTTAATAGTTGTATTCAAAAATTAGAAAAAGAACCCTTTGGGACTCTTAGTATATCATTGAAACCAACTGCTCTTTTGATGAAGTATGTGTCTCTCTCAGATTAAATTACAAGGGCTGTCTCATGTTCTCATGAGATTCTACAAACCTATATTACATTATTTTAGTAAAAGCAAAATAAAAAGAATTAATTGGTGATCACAGACTCTCTAAGAAAAGGCAGAGCAGAGTTTTAATGAGCAGTTACTCAACTGTCTGTTCCACTGCCTTTTCCCAACCTGAGCCTCACATTTTTCTATGGCACTGGGAGAAACTACTTTTCTTAAGCAATTTCATGTTTCCTGGCCCTGCTCATGTCTTGTAAGTGATGACGTGTCTTAGAAAACACAGCAACAGAAAAAGAATGACGGTTCTTGAGTGAGTTGCGAAAAACACAAGGAAACCTTTTCAAAGAGAGAAAGGGGTGTGTTTAGCTTTGGCTTTGGCCATGTCTAGACACAGCTTCACATACTTAATGGTAACCACAGAGCCTAAGGGAGCATCATCTCACTCATTAACACCCAACATTAATGCCTTCTTGAGGTGTTGCTTCG
The DNA here is from genome assembly GCF_004027225.2 of Strigops habroptila. Taxonomy (NCBI): domain Eukaryota; kingdom Metazoa; phylum Chordata; class Aves; order Psittaciformes; family Psittacidae; genus Strigops; species Strigops habroptila. The sequence continues at coordinate 43,209,901 of NC_046359.1, forward strand.
AGGAAGTGTTGGGCAGTGCCACTAAAACTTCCACAATCAGGTTTGGCAGGACCTGGTGGTGCAACTTTGGCTTCTTGAAAACAAAATCTTGAATGCTGCTGATGTGTACTGCCAAACGTCTCTAGCCCTGGGACAGGATGTTCACACACAATGCAACTCTCCCTTGAAACTCCATGGGTTTCATGGCTAACTAAATTTAGGCAATTCTTCATTGTTTATGTTGATTTGGAGGATAAAGCTTTCTGAGATGTTTTGCACAGAGAATTCAAATGTAGTCACAAATGAGAAAAACGTTAACTAGCTCAGACAGCTCTGTGTTGGATTTCAGGTGCCCTGCAGCTGTGAGCTTTTCTTTCTTTTCAACAGTGAGAAGTGGAATTAATGCTGGGTTTATCTTAACATTTCTGATTTTCCTGGCTTAACACGACTCCTTTCTTGCCCAGTTTGAGGCTCCCACTGGGAGATAATTGAAGTCCCTCCTGGGAGAGTTTCTGCAGCAAAACTGTTCCCTTTTCAAGCTCCTTTTCTGTTTCGCCTCACTTAGAATTTACAGAGATATTGCTGGATGTGTTGATCGATCTTAGGGCTATGGACGACAAAGGTGGGCAGAATGGCTGATGTGCAGTGCTTCCTAGTAAAAACCAGATATGGCTCTCAGATTTTTAGATGTTAGATTTATCATTTTTCTACAGTATTAGGTAGATTTTCATCTCAACCTATCCCAGCCCATCGTAACAGGCTCGGACACAGAGCACATCACAGATGGCTTCCTGCAGGGAGCATGGGGCTTTGCTGTCTCCTGCTCCTGCATGCAGGTCCCAACTGCTCCTCAGGTACTGCCATACAATCACTACATATCAGTCAGTAGAAGTAAACCTACTTCTGTGGCCATTAGAATGGCCGTAAAGTGGCTATAGAGAGAAAGTAACACCACATCACTGGAGTCTTGCCTTTGAACACGTTCTTAAAGATATAATTAAAACCACCAAGTGCTTATTTCAAAGCCAAAGTTCGTAAGTGATGGGTCTGGCATCATGCCTATTGCAGGAAGGCTAATTACGCCATAAATTAAACTTTTTTCTTTTCTAACCAAACATTATGACCTTTAATAAAATTGTTTTTACAACCAGCTGTCAATAAATCATCCAGGAAAGCCAGTGAGAAATGTTCTGTGAGCATTCCACTCCTGTGAATTTCATTAGCTGCAGTTTATTTGGGTTTGCGAGCTATGATGGTTTTTAAATCTCAAATTAAAAGCCCTGAATCATAAAAACTAATTCAAGAACATTAGCATCTCGGCCTCTGAAAATGAGCCTCTCTAATTGCAGAAATTAGTCAAGACTGTATAACGATCAGGAGGTCATTAAAAGAAAAGAATCGTGTGTAGGCTCTGCTTGATTCGGCTACAGCACTTCCAGAAAAGCTTGTTTCGAATATACCCTTAATGGCAGAGAAATGTCTCCAGCTAGATTGATTTGAAAGTGCTGTGAAAGCCTTTTAACTCAGTGGTTTGAGTTCTCAGACATCAGTTTTCCTGCCTTATTTATTCTCTTAGGTGCATCAAGCCTTTTGAGTTTGGACATGCGCAAGGAGTTATGCTGTGTGTTGTACCATTGTGTATGTAGCAGTGAAGTATGAGGTAACACCAGTAGAGTTTACTTCAGGAGCTCTTTTTGGTTTGCATTCTTAAGGCTCCTGTACTACTTCATGATAATTACAAATATTTGTAGGAAATATACTATACTGCTTGATTTGTGACTTTAAGATAGACGTATTTTAAACCTAGGCATTTTTATTGGTACCAGAAAATGAAGCTGTTAACATTTTACTCCTCTGCCTCATAAAGCTCTTCTGAGGAGAAGAGTGGGTTTATTTTGTGTTGTAGAAACATCTAGAAAGCCTTTAAGTTTGACAAGACAGAAATTCTTGTTCTCAGTTCCTTTTTGGAATTGTAGCCTTCCTCACATTTCAGTTTTTCTCTCCATGTGTTTTGGCATGATCATTTCAAGCCTTAACCACTCACTGTTCATCTGACTTTCCACAGCTCATTTTTGTGGAATATTTGTCATAAAAGTCAGATGCACCTTGCTCAGCTGTGCATTGCTTCCATACAAGAATCCTTGTTTATATGGTTACTGACGTGTCACACAGACTTCTCTATTATGCCCTGTGGTTTATATTCAGAAGGTTCTCCGGGAGTTTACCTGTGAAGTGTGTCCACTCCTCCTATTGTATTCTGTTTCAGGGACCCTGAAATGAATATTTAATTGGGAGGAGAAGATGAGACTTTCTAGCACCTACTTTTTACTAGTAAATATTAAGACTTACCTCTTTTCCTCTGCTCTCCCTTTTTCTTCCAGACTCTTTTACTGTTCTCTGTCCTGTCACAAATATTTGCCCATTATCTGAACCACTTGTTATTTCTGAAACAAAGAACTTTATGTTTATTCCTGAGATTTGATTTTTAGTGAGACTGTTATTATAGCTATTCTGGTGATCTGTAGTGTTTTCAGACTGCATTTCAATTAATACAGTGGTTTTTTTCCCAAGGCATTTGCCTGTGTGACATGTAACTGTCACTTAAATGCCTTGGCAAAACAGCTTGAACTACCTCTTGCTCTCCCAGTCAAATACTGAAACATTAACTCTGAAGCTTACTGTGAGTAAAATAAATCAATTATAAATTAATTCTAAAAGCAAGATGTAGGCTACTGATGAGGGCAAGAGCAATCAGAATGTATAAATATCAGTTACTTGAAGTCCACAAAATACACACACACATGCCTGTGTGTGCACACACGCATAATGTTAAACTTGATCTGGGCTTTTTCCTTCTGGCTTCATTAATCACCTAGCCAGTTAATCTGAAATATTTCACTTTAGCTTCACAGATCTGTTTTATGTACATACATTTTTCAGCTTTTATTTTGTTTGATTTTTTTCAATATTACTTGGCTTGCCCTTCCATTATTCCTCAATGTTTAAGGTTGGAAGAAAAGTAAATTAGAGACCCATTGGACTAATGAAACACAAGAAGGCAGATTTTTTTTTCCTTTCTTCCAGTCACACATTATTTTTAAACTAAATGCACCAAGTCTAATAAAATGCTTTAAACAAAACACCAGTTTTGTATAATAGGAGGCATCTCTTTCTGCAACCGCATTTATCGTATGTGCAACCCATGGGCACTTCAAATGAATAGCTCCTATCTAGTTCCTATGAAGTACGAATGTGAATTGGTATAACTTTCTCCATATGGAATATACATCATAGTGTCAGAATTGCCTTGGTGAGCAGTATATAATTTTCACAAGTTCTCTACCTAACGGTCTATTAATCTATCTTGGGATTTGTTTATTTATTCATTTGTTTAAATAACATAAACCTGATGTTTTCAAAGGCACCAACTGAAAAATACTTTTCAGAAAAGGTTATTTTCTGGTTTGGTTTAACAGGTAATCCTATAAAGTGAGTACTCCCTGCAAACATTTTCACCATGTATGAAAATGGAACCTCTGGCAACTGAGAGCAGTGTCACTCTGGATGACTCTTGATCTGACCTGCTTGTTAGGATTTTGTATGAAATTCCTGCTTCCCTCCAGCCCTTCCTTTTTTTTTTTTAACCATTTTAGCATTAGCAGCACTATTCCTTCCAGTATAATTGGGCTTTTCTTACTGTTTGGTTTTGTCTTGCAGCAAGACTTGAAACGTTCCTAGAAGAGACACTGTAAATACCAATTATATCAATAGAAGGCAACATCTGAGGGTGACAAAACGCAAGGATGTTCCAGCTGCATCAATTCTGTCCAAATCGCTATCAGAGTTTTGGGTTTAAGGTTTTAGCTCAGGCCTGGTAGCAGGAGTGGAGAAACTCGCACTTGCCCTGAGTACGTGAGATTCCCAATAGTCCCAGGCTATCTTCCAGTTTTAAAGAAGTTTCCACGAGAGTTTTCTGAGTTACTGATGTCCTTTTATTGCCTTTTTACCTGTGCAGGACGTAAAAGACAAATTTTACTGTTATGGATAACGTTTTTAAATGCTGAGTATGTACCTGTTATTTTCTATGTGCTTTGTTATTTCTCTTCCATTCTGAAGTGAAAGTAAAGAGGTTTTTAGACAGCTAAAGAGTCCCTGGATTGTGGGAGTGCTCAGGAAAAGCCAAGATACCAAACACCTGTTTCTCACTAAACTTGAGGATGTTGGGTAGGTCAAGAGGGGAGCTGTGGGTTAGCTCATTCCACTGTAAAGCAATGAAAGCCATAAAATATTATGAGCAAAAAGCCACCTGTTCTTGAATTAGTGCTCGCCCGTCTACCTTTGTGGTTTCAATTGGAAGCTCAGTATCTAGGCAGCCTGGTTTCCTCTTGCTCTGACTTAACCACGGTATGTCAATTTTTACAGGGCCTTCCCAATCAGCTCCATCTCAAAGCGTGCTGCAAAACACAAAAGCACATGTGCACTTGCATCCCTTCCCCTCCCGGGCACATGTACTAAAAGTAAAGCTACTTTCCTTAAATAAAGCATAAAAATCAGGCAAGTGTCAGAAACTGAATTCGATACCAAAGTTGTAGAGATTTTCAGAGAGATACATCCATCATGATGCATGGCTGAAACAGGGCTCCTTGATTTATTTCAGGTGCTGCATCCTACAAATGCAAACACTTTCCAAGTAGCTGCTCTCCTCTGGCAGCTTCACAGTCCTCCCTTCTTGGACAGAACAGCTGATGTTCTTGGTCTGTACTGCTGGATATGGCATGGAAAAACGTGAGGTTTTATGTAATTTGGTTTAATTGGGGGGATTTGGGGAGTTTATTTGGTTTGTTTGGGTTTTTTTATTTGCCTGGTAACATATTAGTTGGTTCAGATTCAGAATCTGGAAAGAAAGGTGCTGATCTTACAGAAGAGGCACATACCTGAAGAGAAGTGCTCTGTAGTTTGAAGGGGCAGGGCCTCATCATCCTGTTACTACATTGACCAAAAAACAACTGACTGAAGGCAAGACAAGCAGCTAGAGATAGTTGTATCGTGAGATGCCTGAGGATGTGGTAGCCTAAGTAGATTACTCTTGTCCTGCTCTAAAGGTAATGTCAGTGTGGCTGACTCTGGGACTAAACATCCCAGACAGTCTAAAGACAAGTCTACTTTTCTTGGGGGAGGGGGATGTTACTGTGTATTTTTTGACTCTTCCCCAAAATGCCTGCTGTTACTGGCCTCGGTGATGCCTCTGTGCCTGTTTTTGCTTGTGGCATAGGCTATTCAATCTGTTGTATTTGCTCAGTTAGCACCCAGTTCAATGGTCTCTGAAGTATGAGGCTGGTGTGGCCATGTTCTGCTCTTGGCGGCAAGTTGTTTTTTTCATTAAGTCCTTGGCTTTAAAGGTATTTGGGGCAACAGTTCTTTTAGGCACCTACCTGTGATGCCTAAGTGAGAGCTATGCTCATCCTCCCCTTCCTGCGTTGTCAGTGAAAGCAGAGAGAGAGCATCCTTGGGGAGGTGAATCATATACCACATGGGCTGAGGCAGCATTGCTGGAGAGGTTTCTCTTCTCTCCAGAGACAGCTTGTTAGCAAAAGTGCAGCAAAGCTCAAGCCAAGGTTCCTTTTAATGCTCTCTTGTGAAAAAGATGTGAGCGTAAGGCTCTCCATCCTCCTCTTGGTGGCCATGATAGGGCTGGGAATCTATGAGCGAGGTCACATCCATATCCACCACAATATCTAATGAAGCCCTAACATCCAGAGGTGCATTATCTTCACTGATGATCTGGATGAGAGGATCGAGGGCACCCTCAGTAAATTTGCAGACAGCACCAAGTCGGGTGGGAGTGTTGATGTGCTGGAGGATAAGGAAGCTCTGCAGAGGGATCTGGACAGGCTGGATCCTTGGGCTGTGGCCAATGGGATGAGGTTCAACAAGGCAAAGTATCGGGTCCTGCACTTGGGCCACAACAACCCCCTGCAACGCTCCAGGCTTGGGAAGAGTGGCTGGAAAGCTGCTCATGGGAAAGGACCTGGGGGTGCTGATTGATGGAGCTGAACAGGAGCAGCTTGTGCCCAGGCAGCCAAGAAGCCACCAGCATCCTGGCCCGAATCAGCACCAGTGTGGCAGCAGGGCCAGGGCAGTGACTGTCCCCCTGTGCTGGGCACTGGTGAGGCTGCACTTTGAATCCTGTGTCAGTCCTGGGCCCCTCACGACAAGAGAGACATTGAGGTGCTGGAGCGGGGCCAGAGAAGGGCACCGGAGATGGTGCAGGGCCTGGAGCACAAGTGTGATGAGGAACGGCTGAGGGACCTGGGGGGTTTAGTCTGGAGAAGAGAAGGCTCAGGGGGGACCTTATCGCTCTCTACAACTGCCTGACAGGAGGATGGAGCCCCAAGGAAGAAGGGATGGGACAAGAGGAAATGGCCTCAAGCTGCACCAGGGCAGGTTTAGATGGAGCTGAGGAACAATTCCTTCCCCAGAGGGTGCTCAGGCATTGGAACAGGCTGCCCAGGGCAGTGCTGGAGTCACCGTCCCTGCAAGTGTTCACACACCGTGTAGCCGAGGCCTCAGTGCCATGGGTTAGTGGTGGCCTTGGCAGTGCTGGGGAACGGTTGGACTGGATGAGCTTAAAGGTCTTTTCCAACCTGGTTGTTTCTATGGTCCTGTGAGCTCTCTAAACCAGCTTTATCTCTAGTAAGGAAAACATTTTTTTTTTCTTTTGCAGTGTAATATGTTGGGATCAAGGAATAACCATGTGCAGTTCAGGCTTGTTGCAAGTCATCTTTACTATTAACATATATTTGCCAAGTATTACCAAATGCCCAGGAGAACTTCAGTTTGCCTGTGTTTCAATGGCTTGATATTTTCACATTTCTCTGTAGTTTCGTTTGTTTTAAAAAATATATATATTGTCCAAAGCAAAATATTCCTTCAGATAATGGAATATGGATATGAAATATAAATTTTGGTCTAGCTCTGCTTTTTCTTATTTAAACTCCAGGGTGAAGTAAGACAATTATCAGTTTAGTTTTGCAAGGAAAGGAGCTGTCTCAGTGTGTAAGAACTACACAGAGATTAACTGATGGGTATTAATGCCAGTATTTCAAAGTTAGCTTGTATGACTTTTATTAGAAAAACCTTAGAAAACCTTTAAAATAATAAAGGAAAAAAAAAACCTCAGAAGGATTAACGGAGTGGCCACTTGATTTCATATTTTTAGAGGCTGCTCTTTACCGAAAGCAAAACCTCATATTCTGCTCTGCATACTCGAAATCCGCTTCCTCAATTGCTGGGTTTGTGCAGTCAACGATTTCCAAAGCTCTGTGGTAGCACCATTAATAATCCTTTTGACATTATTTTCTCTAATAAACATAAATCATCATGAACTCATTTGGTATTAGCATGGATGTCATAAGTATTTCTGTGATATCCCATCACTTTACCAAAACACTCAGTTGTGGATCTGACCAAAACTACAGCACCATTGCTGTGCATGAAAGCTTGAAGAAATCCCATCTCATGTTATGAATTTGAGTGCTGCTGTGCACTCTGATGTGAAATATGCCTGGATTGTGGCAAGTGAGACCATGAGGGAGATGAGAGACTGATTCCTGACTTCTCTGAGCTTGAAGAGGGCTCCCCATAGCATCCCAGGGGCATGGTGGGGCTCCAGGTGTTATGCCCAGGGTACAAACCTCCCTCCATACAAATCCAAGGCCATCGTAGCTGCTCCTGTGCTTTTTGCATGTCTCAGCACAAAGTTCTGGGCAGTGGTGACCTGGGCACTGGCACTGGCTTTTGGTCATTCAGGTCAGCAGTGACAAATGTGTCTGTCACCCCAGAGGGGGCTGCTGGCCACAGAGCTGAGCTGCTGCTATTGGGTCTTCTGTTTCTCTATCACTTCATCTCTCAGAGCTGAGGTGGTGGTTAGGAATTGTGGCTCTGATGCCACTCAGTCTCAGGGTTTTGCTGTGAACAAGCTTGGAAGTAGAAAGATGAGCAAGAAGGTCCTCCTCAGGTGGCTTTTCAACCAGTGTAAATGGTGGTTGCTCTGTGGAAGTCCAAGGGTAATTTCCACAAAGTAGGATTTTACCTGCTTTAGTTTTTAAGTAGACTTCCTCATTCATCCAAACTGGGCAGTGCCAGCATGTAGCACCTGGGCAAAGAAGGAAGATGAGCCAATGATGCCCTGCCCTTCCAGTCCCATACTCTGAATTTACCTGCACACCACAGTGTTTCTCCAGCTGTGGGGACAGGAGAGGTGATGGGCAAAGTGGGGCAGTGGAATATGCAGTATATTCCTTGCCTTGTAATGAAGTCAATGATAGACCAGAATTTCCCCATTTTAACTTTGAATTTGGTTTAGTAGATGGTTATTGGTCCTTGTGGTGAAAACAAAGCACTGATATAGATGAGAAAAGGGAGATGGAACTATGGTGGTACTACAGTCCAGCATCAGCCATAAAGATTAACTTAAAAAGTAGAATGACTCAATTAATGTGGCAAAATAGAAAGCCCACTCTTTAATGTTACTGAATGGACTTATCTTTCCATAGTCATAAATAAAGCATGTATTGAAATTGCTGAGGGGCAATTTAAACTTTGCTATTGATTCATACAGTGCCTTTATACTGAAATTTTAAGTTTGTTTTTTCTTAGACATTTTGGTTTTGCATTTTGGAGAATTAGTTCTTTACATTTAGACTGGGAAAGCAGAAGGCAGGCTCATTTCAGCTTTCCAGTATCCGAAGGGGGTACAAGGATGCTGCAGAGGGACTCTTCATCAGGGACTGGAGCGATAGGACAAGGGCTGATGGGGTCAAACTGAAACAGGGGAAGTTCAGGTTAGATCTAAGGCAGAAGTTCTTCCCTGTGAGGGTGCTGAGGCGCTGGCACAGGGTGCCCAGAGAAGCTGTGGCTGCCCCATCCCTGGCAGTGTTCAAGGCCAGGTTGGACACAGGGGCTTGGAGCAACCTGCTCTAGCGGAAGGTGTCCCTGCCCGTGGCAGGGGGTTGGAACTGGATGATCTATGGTCCCTTCCAACCAAAACCAGTCTGGGATTTTTTGATTTATAAACTTCACATTATGGACCTTTTTTTTTCCATACAGAGGGCTATTATTTTGGCAGTAATTGCAAATTATCTTTACACTGCAAAGGTATAAAATGTCAAATTCTTGACATCTAATCAAAGTAAAGTAAAATGTCAGCTTCTTAATGAGTCCAAATATTGGTCTGCGTGATTATTTTACTTATATGGTTGAGGTCAATTAAATCCTTTTAGAACACAATAGTAATAATTTTTTTTTTTTTTTCTGTTAGCTTTTTAACTGTGGTTAAATGTTTTTGTCTAAACAGCTTCTTCTAATATCTTTAATTTGCAATATTTTTACTGGTGCCAATTGTTCTGCTCAAGTTTTGCAATGGATATAAACCACAGTGGTTTGTTCATTACACTATATGCGTACAGATTTCTTTTTCCCTGTAACTGTGCTCTAAGATTTTTATGTGAAATTGATTCTCTACAACTGTAACTAATAGGATTTTCCTGGAAACAATCAGAACATCTTGTACCAATGTTTACAATAAATATATAAGAAGAAATTGATAGCTATCTAACAGTTTCCAGGAAGATGTGAATTAATGTGAAGCCAGCCTCTGAATGTGTTTCAGAAGGAAAGGTTGGGGTTTATTTGATTTCTGTTGAAACTTGTCATGTTATTTGAATTCCCTTGACATTTTCTTCATACTTGAGAGCCTTTTTTTTACGTTGCCCATCCATTGAACATGCTACTCTTACGTGGTGCCTGAGAAATGTTAATTGAACAATCTTGAGTTTGTTCAATTAACATTTCAAATACTCCTTCAAATACTTTGTAAAAATACAGCTGTTAATAATGTTTATTTGGCTTCAATTTAGATATGAAAAACATCCATTTCAGGAAGTTCCTGAAAAAAAAAGGTTTAGACTTCATATGTGTTCCCCACATATTAAGAGCAATGGCATGTGCTGTAAAGAATAAAAACCACAACACACAGACATCAGTCCTCATGGGCTAATGGAAATCTAGACCTGATTAAAAAGCCATTTCAGGACTTTTTTATTGCAGGGGTGGGTTTGATAGCTGTCAGTGTACAGGAAAATAGCACATCTGGAATCTTACTGTGTACTTGTGCTGGCTGGTATAACTCAACCTGTGTGTCAGAGTTTTTTTCTTTAATAGCCAAGATTTATTTGGTTTCTATTAATTTTTTAAAAGTCTTTGGTAAGTATGCTTATTAAGTACTAAATTTTTACCCTCCACAAATTAAAAGCTATATTTTAGCAGCTGAGCAGTTTCCTTTGGAGAAAAGTAAGAAAGCCAGAAAGACGTATTAGTAACGTGAAGAGTTATTTGATTACAAATGTTCCCCTGTGGGTTGTCAGGGATGACTATTTTGCAGTTTGTTTAATGAAAGTTCCATTTTTCTTGTGACTTTCCTATCTAATTATGGGAAGTTTAACATGAGATATTAAACAAGTAGCAGGCTCTGACTCACTGTAATATCAAGAGTTTATTTTCCCATTAGGACAGTGTGTACACCTAGGAAATCGTAAATATTGTTTAAAAACCACTCAGATTTGCTTGTAAAATATGAAACTTCAATAAAGAGGAGGCTTTTTTACTGAGCAGTGTCTTGGAGAAAAATGAACAGCCAGTAACAGATCAAGAACTCCAGTGTTGTTTTGGTTCAGATCTAACCACAATTTTAATGAAATATGTGTATTTATAATTATCCTTAAGTTAAAAGCAAGAACAGAGCAATGAAACTCCTTTGACAGTCCCCCACATCCTTAAATTTATTGTCTAGTTAAGTTTTTAATAGTGCACTTTCAGAACTTTTCTGTTTTAATCACTCTACAGATTTGTACAGCTGAAATATTTACTATATTTTCATATATTCAACTCATGGTCTAAAATCAACCATGACCTGGGTGTTGCTTGTCTTGGATGGTCCTAAAGATCTCCAAAGATTGAACTGTGCGTAGGAGTTATTAATGTTTTGGCTCACTTAGTCAACAGTGTTATTTTAGTCTTGTCCTACTCAGCAAACCCACAATGTTTTAAAGTTCTTACAGGTTGGAGGTACCAGGTAAAACTCTAAATCTTCAATGAGAAAAGAGCCAGAAGGGGATAGATTCCAACCCCTTTCTATCATCTTCAAGATGACAATGTTTTTGAAGCAAATGATACGCTCTTTATTTGGTTTATATACAGGGTACGTGATTACACATTTAAATGTCATTCCAGTGTTAAAATGACTAGTTATAAAAGTCATAGCAAAGGACCTCTAGAATGCCGCTACAAAGAACCCTGAAAGGTTCAGCCAATTCATTTGGCTGAGGTGGAGAAAGAAAAGTACTCCTTTTTGGGGTAGAGTTACCCACTAGAACAAGTAGTCATAACCTTGACAGCAGTGTGTCCATCAATTTTATTTGGACCAAAGTCAAGTGAAATACTTGTCCATGAGGTATTTGGGAGTTTTGTGTGGTACCATAATATTTGCCCCAAATATGCCTGTCTTTCCAGTTTCTTAAAGGCTTTAGAGCAGAGTGCAATAGTGACTTCTCAGATAATTATTCGTATTTTACAAAATGTATCATCTGCATTTCCCAGTACCTTAGGAAGTGTTGTGCATGAGAAGTAAACTGAACTTGTCAAAATATATGAGTAAAGCATATGCCATAAAGCAATGGCCTGGCTTTTGATTTTCTTATTAAGCAGAAGTTTTCAGAAAGTCTGTGATTTTTAGATTGCTGTGATTCATGGGTGGGAGATAGTCTGGGCATCTATGGTTGAACCATCCTGGCTTTTACTGGACTCTAACATTGGCTCTTCCATTGGGTTCCTACATTCTTTTGCTGATTAGTCTTTAAGAGGTGTATAGCCAGGAACAGAAAATGTTGATACGCAAAGTCTCTTTTACCAGACAAAGTCCCTGACATTTTAACCCTCTAATCAAACTGAATCACAGAATGGTTTGGGCTGGAAAGGACCACAGATTATCCAGTCCCAACCCCCCTCCATGGGCACGGACACCTTCCACTAGAGCAGGTTGCTCCAAGCCCCTGTGTCCAACCTGGCCTTGAACACTGCCAGGGATGGGGCAGCCACAGCTTCTCTGGGCACCCTGTGCCAGCGCCTCAGCACCCTCACAGGGAAGAATGTCTGCCTTATACCTAACCTGAACTTCCCCTGTTTCAGTTTGACCCCATCAGCCCTTGTCCTATCGCTCCAGTCCCTGATGAAGAGTCCCTCTCCAGCATCCTTGAACTGAACAAGGTATGAAGTTATTGACAGGCTTATGGACTTGCAAGGACAGGAGTCTGCAGTTAGAAATTATCAAGAGGTACCATTTTTTTATGTTGTGTAACATGGAACTTCTCTGTTTGATGTGAAGTAACAACAATTTGTAGCCAATTTTGCATTGTTTTGTTGCAAATGGTTAACCTACAGCCAGTGCTTCTTTTTTAATCTCAAAATAAACAGAAACTAAAATATGCTATACACAGACAGAGGTGTGCTCCACAGGACTTTCTCAAGGCACCAATCCATACTATGGACCAAGGATTGTGTTTTCGAGAGGTGCTCCTCATCAAAACACTGGTGGTCTAAAGCTCGCTGTGTTGGAGTGTTGTGCTCCTCTGCGCAGGAGTAGCTACTTCAAAATGAGCCAGTTTTGCTCTGCAGACCAGTGAGTAGCTGTCATCAGTGCAGCTCTGCTAGGCTTGTGAGGTGCAGGTCCGCAATACCTGGGCCAGGAGAGTAGGTGCTGATGTCGGACGGGTGATCTGAGCTCAGTAATCTGATGTGAAATAGAGCCTCCCTGCTCTTGTGCAGCACCATGCTCCCAAGCTTCCGCACTCAACAGGCATATGCAGTGTTCAAGGTCAGGTTGGGCGGGGCTTGGATCTAGTGGAAGGTGTCCCTGCCCATGGCAGGCGGTTGGAACTGGATGAGCTTTAAGGTCCTTTTCAACCCAAACCATTCCATGATTCTATGATTTGCTAGAAACCTTGCACCAGGTTTGACCTTTATTGTTGGCGAATGTGACTCAGTGGGCTGCTAGCCACTAACAGATCAGAGCTGTGTTACCGTTACTCATGTCAGAGTTCTGTGGTGAATGAGGTCAAGTCATTTGTCATTGCTCTTGGATGTTTGCAGGGATCCATCATGCTTGGTTTTTCCTGTCTCCAGACAGTTTAAATTTGGCAGTGCTTGCAAGAGCAGACAAGTATTACTAAAGGTGTGAAAATAGCTCCACAGGACTGCAGCTCTCGTGTAGATGCCTGGATTTTGAGAGAGAAGACAGATCCTAACAATGGCCTCTTGGCCATTTCTGCCAGCCATTCTCACACGAAGCTTAGACCTGAATTTAACCAAAGTTCATGTTTCTGGAAAGACGTTTGCTTTTGCTAATAAGTCTTCAAGTGACAGGGAATATATTATGTCAAGTAGACTATTTTAGTGCTAATTTACCTCCCTAGTTAAAATGCACATTATTTTTAATCTGTTTTTGTCTGCTCTAGCCATTGGACTTTTTCACATCCCTGTCTACAAGCTTAAAGTAGACCTGATGATTTATGAAATGGGAAATATATTTGGCATGGATGAGTTTATAAACTATGATCAAGTCAAGCATTCAGATTACCTTGGATAAATTTGAATCTCTGCAGTCTTACAGGAAAAGGCAGGTTTTCCAGCCACAGTAAAAGTCAGCTGGAGAGCTCAAGCTCAGAGCTGCAGCAAACCCTGTTTCCTGCTCTTTTAGCATGCAGTGTAATTTACCCTGTGATCCTAAGATGTTCCAGAGTACAAAATGAGATTCCTTTAAAAAATGGCAAGTTTTATAAACCTTACAGAGCCCTCTTTCAGGACGGTAATTCTTATCATTACAGCTGTCACACCATATTTACTGCTGTTGCTGCTTTCTGTTAAAATGATGAAGCAAACTAATGTCTGCAATTGTTAACATCATCCTGGGTATGAAATGTCTCATGTTTCCTAGCAGACCCTAAACCAGAAAGATGTAAACTGAGGAGGAAAGCTTTGGTAACCTCGAAAACCAGGAGCAGAAAGTTGCTGCCTAGTGACAGTAAAATGAGAGAGAACATAAGGATGGCAAAAGGAGTCTGTATGGGCGACACCTCAGGGCACAGCTATTGAAAGCTCTTGGGTGGGGTGGGATTTTCCTGTGTCCCAACCACCAAACAAAGGGGGTTTTCACCTAACCTGAACTGCAGGTCTCTGTGGGTAAAGGATAATCCTTCATGAATAAGCCATATCTAGTGAGGAGGTCTAGTAACATTGCTGAACAACAGAGAAAAAGCAATGTCTTCTGCTTCTCTCAGATTTCAGAAGACTGAACTTTAGATCTAGTTACAGATAATTTAATATTTTGTCCTCCGGTTGTTAGTCCTGCTCACTTCTTTGGCTTGTTTTCCATTTGTGGCTTCATTACTTCCTCAAATCCCACCCATCTTTGACTTTCCCAGGTCTCCGCACTCAGCTATACCTACACCTGGAAGTATGGGTGTCAATGCCAGTAGAAGAAAGCAAATTCAAAATGGCCCTTCTAAGATTTTATTGCTACTAAGGTGAATATTCTATAATATACACAAAAAAAGGGATGCCCCATCCAAATTAACCTGGTGTAACTATTGTACTGGCGGGAATGTCCTGTGCTTGTAAGCAAATGCACAGACTTCCTGCCTGAAGGGGATAATTATACAAATGCCTCTAATAAGCTGTAGAGTTTGTTCCATTGAATAGAGATTCGAAAGCTGAAGCAAATGACATACTTTCTTCCAGAAAATAACCAGCTTGTGACATTCAAAGCTGGAAAATACTATCCCTAGTTTATAAATGGGGAAACAAAGTGCGAAGATGATTATGTGATTTGCCAAAGATTTCAGAGACAGTGTGGAAGAGAACTTCAGTGTGATAATAATTCCCAGGGGAAATGATACTTCTAATGTATTTAGAGTTAGCTTAGCTCCTCATTGCCTAGCAAAGTCCTACGCTTCTGCACTTAGTGGCAGTGAAAAACACCTAATCAAAGTGGCAGCATTTTTTGTGTGTTCACTTTTCATAGGTGCAAATGAAAACACCAGATGGAAAACAAAATTTAGCTGACCATGGATATTTTAATAGCTCTATCAAGTGTTCTTTTTCTGCAAGGACATAGACCAACTGCTACTTTTCTTAGCAGAAAGGGTCACTGAAACAGTTCAGATGATGGTGCTTTTCTAACCAATCTAAGAGAATTAGCTGCACTAAAATGCTTCCTGGCTTGTGTTACCACAAAAATTGTAAAAACAGTTTTACAAGCTGTTGTGCTTTAGTGCAAAACAAACACATTAAAAACTTTTAATGAGCATTGCTTCTTGCATCTTCCCATTAATTTATATAATGTAGTCTATAAAAGAATCAAGGGCTGTTTGTTTGGAGCAGCTTAAGATGTTTATTAATAGTTGTGGGTCGTGCTGTACTTGTAATGTGAGCCTAGATAGGAATTCACAGTCACTGCTCTATGATATCAAGAGAAGTTAACTTTGCGTTTGCTTCAACATGTATGAAATGACCCAGTTATGACACAGTAGAATTCAGTTCCTTTTTTCTACCAGATCATAAACTGCAATTTGATATTCCGGTGCTGTGCATCCCCAGACCCTGAGCCTAAGGGGCCTCGTACCTCCCCCGTGCCTTTCCAAGCTGATGTGGAAGCCCACGCGTGGGATATAGAGAGGTGCCTCTGCTCCTCTCTGTAAGAGGCAGTTCCGCATGCTGGGAAGCACTGTGTTACACCACAAGGTTCAAAGGCCCTCTTAGGAAAACAACCCAGAACTGTAAAGGGATGGCACAGATGACCTCCGAGATCGTCTCCCTTTTCATTTCCAGGGCTTACTGGTTCGGGGCAGTGCTGGTTCCAATTACAGCTCAAGCACAGCTGCAAAATTCCAATGGCACCCACATCTTAGGCACAGCTTTACTGCCTCTCTTCCTGTATCACCGGGCTGATACGCAGTGTATGCAACTGATTTGGCAGATATATAGATTCAGGAATAACTTGGCATCGTCTGTACATATTTTTGGCAATTTTTCAAACCTTTCCATTCCTGTGGATCTCAAAGCTGGTCTCGCTTCATTTGTAAATGCAGTTACTTGCCTAAGTCATGCATGATGCCCCGTAATAAAGTTATTTCTCCAATAAGCTCAGACCTGTTGGACAACTTTGTGCTGGAACTAATTATGCTTCCTGACATCCACTGAGGAGTGACTTATAATTTGCATATGCTTGTCTTGTATCATAATTCCTGAGCTGTCAATTGAGCTCATTCTATATATTCTGTATAGTCACATTGTACAAGAATGTGGTTTTTCATAAGTCATGTAAATGGTGCATTTTATCAGCTATAGTTTCTTTGTGTCGGAATCTTTGACTGTGCTGAGGTTTTTTTATATCTGGCATACAAATGAAATCCAAAGGCTCAATAAGCAAGGCTTTATGAATAATGCTGAAAGCTTTCTACTATGGGGGTTTAAAAATATACTTAGAGGAACACTGTATTTTGTGTTTTGAATTTCTGCTGTAATGGAGAAGGAAAATGAGGAAATAGTGGAAAAAGAAAATGGTTATTGGTGAGAGAAATGTGAAGGCAAGGTATGAGAGACTGGGGCAGCACTTTCTTTCCCCCTTAGCCACCTGCACAAGCCTCACACCAGTTCTACATGCTACAGTGAGTTATTTTGGGTATATTAGTGAAAAAATAGAAGAAAGTGGTGCAGAACTTTTAGACTGCCTTTCTGCATGGAGCCAGTTCCACCACTCTTCCCCTTTCTTCTTTGCCCTCCTCAGCATTGCTGATGTCAGCCAGTGTTTAATTTGCTAGTTCTGCTTTCTTCTGTTATGAATGACCAGGCTGGGTCCAGTTCAGGCTGGAATTTCAGGTAGAAGCGGAGCTAAGTGTAATCATGACACAATGCTTTCTGGTAGCCTAGGTTTACTCAGAAAAAATGCTGTCCCTGCAGTGAGGTTAAATAGGTTTGTAGGTGATATTGCTGGAGCACCCTCTAATTCACTGAGTGCAGCTTGTGATAGCAATATGATGTGCCAGCTGGATAGGATTCTGCTAGGAATGACTATAAACTTTTCTATAATAAACATTGATTTGGCTTGTCTTTATTTCCCTCTCCCCTCTACTGCTTCCCTGAATTGCACTTTCTATCTTCTTTTTTGTACAGTAGGAAAAATAATGCAGATGAAAGCTTTCAATCAGACCCCTAAAGGGAAATTATTCTTGGAAAGTTTGGACAGTTCCTTTCTTTTCCTTAATACTTGCAAACACTAAACCACCACGACCACCACAGAAGGGATATTTGTATTGCCGTATACTGCTTGGTGATTTTTTTTCTCCTTCCTTACTTTTTTCTGTCCCCTTCCCCTGTCTTCTAGGGCACAGCTTCTGGGAATATGTCACATTTCTGTGGCTCAGCAGAGTGGGAGGCAGCAAATCTGTATCTTATCACCAGTTTGGCTGTTGTCTTCCTGTGTGAACATGGGTAAGTTATTTTTTTTCTCCACTGATAATATGGTGATGTTAATCACTTATTTCATGGGGCAAGGGTGGCCAATCTGTAATATGCCTGAAGCATTTAAGCAGTTAAGATGGGATTCTCAAAGCGGATTTCTATTGTGTGTTTGACTAGCACAGACATTTCTGATCAAACCAAAGCTCTTCTGTGGGACAGAGCAAGTGACTATAGATGTTAATGCTGATACCCAGATGCTCTGGGATGCAGTTGCAAGGAAGCCTAGACCTGCTTTACAAGTGAGTTATCTGTACATCCCAGCCTGATGAGATTTTGGTATGAAACATGTAGGACTAGTGAGGATGTCTGTGTTATGTGAAAATGAAAAGAAAGGAAAATACACTGAGCTCTGGAGAGAGGAATATCAGAACCACAGCAGAGAGCACTAGCAGATAGCAAGCAGTCCACTCCCTGCCAGATGCAAGTTTATTCCTGCATGTCTATTCAAACTACACTTTAGAAAGCGCCAGTGGTGGACCAAGCTGGTACCAAAGTGCAAATATTAGGGTTGGTTCATATTAGAATGTACCTTTCAGCCATTTTCTTCTTCCCCAAAATAAACAAACTGTGTGGGATAAGGGGTGCATTCGTCCCCACACATGTCAAATATCTCTGGTTCATTCTGTTTGCTCAGTTCCCCATATCCTATAAATTCTGCATTCTGCGTTCATCTTGGACTCATACCACCTTATTTTCCTGCTTATTAGATAGCCTGGCAATATTAGAAGGGACATATTTTGTCTCCCCTTCCTTCTTTGTATCTTTCTGTTGAGCATTTTGTTTAACTGTGACTGTAAAATGAAAGCATTCATTGCCAGTCTGGTAAAAACGCTTCATGCTATATTTGATAATGGGCACCACTTACGCCATGGTGTAAAGACAGTTTAAAAGACGTGCTAACCTACTCCTCCAAGCGTAATTCATCTGTATGGTGTGTGTAAGAAAAAAGCCCACACTGGGGACTTACAGGGGTTAAGAATAGATCTGGCAAAACTTCACATTCTTCCTCTAGAAACTGGACAGAGGGTGAGCAACGTCCAAGCTCACAGATTGGGCTAAGATTCACATGCCATGCAAAGCCGATGTACAGCCTAGGAAGAAGGAAGAGGAGGGGAAAGCCTCCCTCTTGATAATCAAACTATTCTCCAGCCACTTCTGTTTTGGATCCCCTTCCAGCAAAGGTTCCTGCATGGACTTTGTATACTTAAATAGTTCCACTGAGGCAGGTGTGATTTCAGGGTGCTGCCCAATTAATCTTACTTAAAATCATGTCTGAAGATTTGATGACTTCGAGGACTAGGTCTTTGCTGACAATCTTTGGATCATTTAGGAAAAAGAAGAATCTTCTCAAAGCAATGAAGATACTAGGAGGAAGCCCTAATACGAAAAACGGTCCTGTTTTTCTTCAAATTGTCTAAAATTAATCATAGAATCACAGACTGGTTTGGGTTGGAAAGGACCTTAAGATCATCCAGTTCCAACCCCCTGCCACGGGCAGGGACACCTTCCACTAGAGCAGGTTGCTCCAAGCCCCTGTGTCCAACCTGGCCTTGAACACTGCCAGGGATGGGGCAGCCACAGCTTCTCTGGGCACCCTGTGCCAGCGCCTCAGCACCCTCACAGGGAAGAGCTTCTGCCTTAGGTCTAACCTGAACTTCCCCTGTTTCAGTTTGAACCCATCACCCCTTGTCCTGTCACTACAATTAAAGATTGAGAGTCCCATTTTATTACAGTTTCCTGTTGCTAAGACTTCCTTTGCAAGAAGAAAAATAAAATAAAATCACAGAATATGTTTGACCAAATTCTCAGGAAACCAAACTGGAGAAACCTGTTTTTCTAAGTCATGTTAATAAGCATTTGCTGAGAATCTTTAACTTCTGAAATTGTCCATGCTCCCTGCTAACTACATGGAATAGAAAAATCTGTTTGAATGCAGCCCTATCCATTGTGTGGCCTTACTCATGAATTCCAATCTCTTACACCTTGAGATGTCTCAATATTAAACTACACGGAAGAGTAAAGTGTTTCTTGGAGGTGCAGGGGTGTATGAGCAAGTTCAAGGGTCTTAAAATTGTATTAGTTTGGTTGGGTGTAACTGGTTTACCAAAGGTACCAAAACAGTAGTTAACTTCTATACATCCCAACATGCAATTAAATGTGTTTATCTTGTTCGTCAGTGTAGAATTGAAACAGCTTTCAGAATTCAGCTGTGCTTGATATCTGCCATGCCAGGAGGTGGTCTGGGAAAAGCTTGCCAGGGTTTTTTTGCCTTCTCTTCCTCATTATACCAGAAACTATAATTTGAAGGGAGCAATATAATGTGAATAGGGGGGTAAGTGATGCGAGTTTAAAGGAAAAATCATGGTAATGAAGACGTTTTGTTTCTGCTGAAAATCTGAACTCCTCACACAAAACTTTTGCTTTGGTGACTGGCCTTGTAGGTTTTCCTAGTTGGAAACATGATCTTGTCTGTGGCCTTTATGGACGACAGCGCCAGGATGACATGCTTGCATTCTATCGATTTTCCAGATCTGAGAATGCTAATATTTTTCATATGCAATCACTCTGGTGTTTACATGATTTGGGGATTTGAAGTCTGTTTTGATGCTTTATGAAGTCTGACATTACTTGAATAAACAAATTCTTAATAATTGATTAAAAAGCATAGTTGTACCACTTAATCCGTCTGTGCGAGAGAGGCATTTTTCCTCTGGGACAGGAATAACCCAGCATTTAGTTAATCAAGTTTTAAAAGCTGTGAATTTAAGCTCTTTGGGATATATACATTACCAATTGCAGGAAGTTGGGAAATAAAAGGAACTTTTCAAATAAAAAGATGTCAATTTAATAGCAAAGGAGCTGGAAACAGATGTTTCACGCAAAGCGTAAGAGTTGTGTCATTCCTTTAGGTTTTCAAAGTCACTTCTTGTCAGATGCATTGGCTAAGAGAGAAAATTAATGAGCTGTGTTAAGTTTTATTACACAATCTTCTGATGTGGGAAAGCTTCCCTCCAGGAACAGCTCTGTGCGTGGCTTAACTGATTTAGGCATGCCTGCTGCAGTATTCTCCAGAATGTGTTGGAGATCAAAGTAGGGGGAGTTATTCAGGTTTTATGGCAAGGTAATTAAAAAAAGATGGGGATTATTACATATAAATCATACTTGCATAAATTTGCTGGCAAAATAAAATCAAATAAACACATTTAAAAAATGAGATCAGGAAAGCATTCAGCCACGTTTTTCAGTGTTACAGATGCAAAGCTGTGCCCTGAAGTCTACGCAGTTGACCTCTTTCTTCCAAGACAGAGAATTTGGCCCGGTTCCATTTTAGTGGTGTTTTCATTTACTTAACACAAAGAAAAGGAAGGAAAAAGGCACACTCAGCTCTACTGTTTCGTGGCAATGGGAAGATGGGCACTATGTACCAGGTCCAAAGTGCTCCCAGAGAGAGCACTGGGAAGACTTCCCTTGGTTTCTGAGGTGATTTCATCTAAAAGTTTATTCTCCTTGTAGACTTGTGTGCCTGAGCGTTTATTTTTTCAATGCAAATGTTAATATTATACAAACCAAGACATGAGAGCAGACTCTATTCTCCCTGCTATTGTTCCAGTGCAGACTGTAAGCAAAGAGCAGGTTTAGACCAACGGCTTCTGGAAAAAAGGGTAACAAAGCTCAAGAAAACTGCAAAGACTTTCTCTCCTCAGGTACACAGGGCTTCCAAGGGGAGAGCAGGCAAGCTCAGAGAAGACTGTAGCTCATCCTTTCTGGCCACATACAGTACAAATGGATGCATGCACTATGCTCCAAACAGGGGCTCAGAAATCTCAGTCTAGAAACAGGGAGCGATGGTTCAGTTGCAAATGTTGAAGTGCTGATCATGAAATGCAGAAAACATTTCTCTCTGGGTGGGAGAGAAATGAAAAGTATTGAGAAACTTCTGTTTAATCAGAGGAGAGCTTCCACATTTCTGTCACATAAATATGAAGCTTATAGCTTCAGCTGAATGCAGCCGTACCATATGACAGAACACACATGCACATGCCTGTGTAAACATATACACAGTTGTAGCCAAAATGTATAACATTGTCAGGACTGAGCTTTCTCTCTCTAAGGATGTGCATATGCCCTCTTTGGTCTAATTGGGTTTATGACTCTACATGTGCCTGCATATGTAAGAGAGATAAAATACAAGTACAGTAGCTTTTGATGTGAAATAACGTTCATTTCCTTGTACCAGCTACAGGTCCCTGAGAGAGTACATGGAAAGTTCACACTGGAAGCTACACAGCTGAAGCACTGGCAACAGAATAAGCAGAACATGCTTGGCTGTCATTTTACCAAATCTTCTCTGCTGCAGACCTAAAGTGCATGAAAGATGGGCTATTGACTGGCAGCTCCACACAGATGAAACAGTTCAATTTGGACAGTGAAAACCTGAGTGAAGTTTCAGGTGAAAATTCCCTCATGCTTTGCTCTTTTGGGTGATGAAACAATTTCCTGCAGGAACTGAAGAAATCACCTCACAATGTCAAATTGTTTAAAGGTACTTGATTGTGAAATATTGTCCGTCTTAGCTTTGTCTTGCTGTTTGGTATGGTGGGTCTCTTCCATTTCTAACCTTTTTCAAAGAATCAATAGATGCTGCATATAATAATAATAGAAAATATATATAAAAGATATTCTATCTGAAGCTTGAAGTTGAAGGCCAGACCTGGAAGTACTGCAAAACTTAGTTGTAGTTGTGTGCTCCTTGAATATACGCTGCTGTTAATCACATGTCCGCAATCTTGAAGACAAGGACCAGAAAACTCCTAGAGAGTTTGAAACAACAATGCAATAAAGCCCATTGCAAGATTTAATATAAAATCTGAACAGTAAAGAATTCTGTGATGTATCTGGTTCTTGTTTGATGTACTTCTACTGCCACAGTTAATATAGTGTTTGCAGTGCACACATAAAGCAGATATGCCCAGATTCCTCTCTAAAAGAGTTAAATTATTTTATAGTCATGTATGCTATCTTTCCTGGGTTTGATTTCCTTCCCCTTCCCTCTTTCACCCTCCTCTCCAGTTTCTATAGGCTGTATTTAGTTTATATAAGTTTTTCTTAACAGCTTTTAACAAAATTTGCTCTAATATAATGGTAGAGGTGGATGGTTACAAAAAAGGCTATAAAGATTCCTCTAATAAATTTCTAAGCAGGAGGGGAGTCCCTCTTTCTTGGTAATTACCAAAGTCCACGAGTCAAACAATCCTCAAACCAGATATTCAGAAATACATTTTTCTATTCTCAGTTGCTAATGATTGTGTATTTTACTACAGCAGAATAAAAATCACCCTCCTATGCAACATCAGTCAAAATATTTCAGCCCCCAAAGTAGAAATGAAGTAGTATCTAAGTTTTCCTAAATGCTGGTGCCAGACCTTCAGATGTAAGGTTCAATTTCAGCCTTACTTTTGTTTGCTGGAAAACACCACTGAGCTGAGGGGTTTCCATGGTTTTGCTGTAGACGTGCTGCATGCATGAGTGAGTGTTTTCTGCAAGATCTGCAGAAAGACAGGAACATACAAAGCCTATTGTACAGGCTGTCATGTCCAGCCAAGGTCACTCTGACCTGAATATTCAGGATGCTTAGAGCAACAGCCCATTAATATCAAAGTCCTTGTGTCCAGTAGGAAGCTGATGACTTTTACCGGCTTACTTGTGCCTCTTAGTGGCTGCAAGCCTCAGCAACATCATTGTTGAGAAGTTCATCTGTCTTTGCATTGGTTAGTGTATATGTGCTCTCAAGTTGCACCCTACAGTGTTTTGTTTCATACCTGGTGTGTTGATACTCACTAGGCATGTACTGCATACAGTTCTGGTGTCCCCAACATAAGCAGCACATGAAGGTGTGGGAGCAAGTCCGGAGGAGGCCATGAGGATGATCGGAGGCTGGAGCACCTCCCATATGAAGACAGGCTGAGAACATTGGGGCTGTTCAGCCTGGAGAAGAGAAGCTGCATGGAGACCTCAGAGCAGCTTCCAGTGTCTGAAGGGGGCTACACGGATGCCAGAGAGGGACTCTGCATCAGGGGCTGGAGCAATACAACACAGGGTAATGGGTTCAGAATGAAACAGGGGAAGTTCAGGTTAGATATAGGGCAGAAGTTCTTCCCTGTGAGGGTGCTGAGGCGCTGGCACAGGGTGCCCAGAGAAGCTGTGGCTGCCCCATCCCTGGCAGTGTTCAAGGCCAGGTTGGACAGAGCCTTGGGCGACATGCTCTAGGGTGAGGTGTCCCTGCCCATGGCAGGGGGTTGGAACTGGATGTTGTTAAGGTCCTTTCCACCCCAAGCCATTCTGTGATTCTATATGCTGGGTCCCAGTGCCACTGCTGCTGGCCATTTCTCCTCTTCCTGGTTCTTTTGCTGGCTTCCAGCTACACTGTGGGGAAAAACGAGACAGTATGTTAGGGACATCTTCCATCAAACTCTCTGTTCTGCTGGAGGGACTGAGGAGGAATCAGTGGAGAATATGGGCTGCCAATCTGTTGGCAATTTGTGTGTCTGCCTCTCCAGTGTTTCCTGGGAGGAAGCTGATGTGTACAATGTACAGGGTACAAGTTCCTTGCTCCTCTGTGCCACTCTGGGCTTGCTTTTCCAGGCAAAGTGGAGCACTCCTTGGAGCAACCCTTGATGGTCAGTGTGCCTTAACTAGTCAGCAGGAAGCCCTGGGGGCTGCAGCCCAGGAGCCAGTGATGGCCTAAGCCCCTGCAATGCCTGTGTGCTGATGGAGCCCTGGCAGAGATGAATACAGAGTCTTCTTCCCAAAATCAACATGAAGCTCGGATGCAATTGTGTTAAGGTCAAGGACTGGGCAAAGCTGACTCTAAGCAGTTAGCTACTTGATATCCGTGTTTCACCCTTTATAAAATGGCATTGTCGTTGGGAAATGCCCTGAAATTCTTATCTAGAAGCTGCTTTAAAAATTGGAACACAATTGCAGTCACTAAACCATTTGTGGCCAGAAGTTTTTGTTTGTGTGCTAGCATGAGAATGATCAATGAAAGGTAATGCTAACTATCAGATATGTAACTGCTCTCCAGTAACAGTGACTAAGTGTTATAAAGGCAAAACAGGACCCTATAAAAACTGCCTATTCTGACTCTAAAAGAATCAAATAAAATGAGGAACCTGCCTTGAATTTTTGGGATGATTTTGTGATAAGATACATGGCTTGGGCAATCTGATCTTGGGCCATCTGCATCTCATACCTCCTGGAAGGCTGAATTTGCTCTTTGCCAGTTTTTCTTTTGGGGTTGCATCATCTTTGGTTTTTCGCTATCTACACTGATGAGATTGTGATAGCTTCTTGTACAAAACAGTGCAGTTTTATGGTTTTCCCTAACTAGAGCTACATTAGTTTATGTGAAGCAAGGGCATACCTTTCTGACAAAGATCGCTCTAATCCATTGAGTATGTTGTGTTAATGTTTATTGATTTTTTTATGAGTGCAATGATTTTGTAATTATCTTTAACTCCTTCCTCTTCTTAGTGTGTGGAGCTTAATGTGTGGTTTTATTGATTAAATAATGGCAAACACTTAGGTAACAGTAGTGTGTTCTTGTACTAGATCTTCCTCATTTGTAAATTAGATGCACCATGTATTCAAGCAGGGCATCTGTTAAGTTGACATGCACCGAGGACATTGCTGGCCTGTGGTGCAGGTGTCCAAACAGGTATGTAACACTGTGCATTGAGGTGATCAATACAAATTCAATTACATCACCAAAGCTGCTCTAAGGGGAGAAAACCTTTTTAACCTTTTTACATTTTTTTAGCAAATATTGGTGAGGGTGTATTTTTTTATGGAATTTTCATTGTTATCAGGACTGATATTGTAGAAATAAGTGGGATTTCTGGTGTGACTACGCAAAACCACAGAGCTTTTGCTCTTCTACGTATCATGATGTGCTCAAGAATTAGAACACAACAGCAGTGTGTGGAAACCAGAGAGAAATCTAACAAATGATCCTAAATATTTTCAGTGGCATTATTTAATTTCCCACTCCAATTATAAAGAACTTGCTTATTTGCCTCCCTCTCTTGCAACACCATTACCAGTTATTCCATTCTCTGTGTTTGTGTGTATTGGGTCTGGCTGAGATGGAGTTAATTTTCCCCATAGGAGCCCTCATAGCACTGTGCTATGTATTGGTAGCTAAAGTGTTGATAACACACCAGTGCTCTGGCTACTGCTGAGCAGTGCTAGTACAGCATCAAGGCTGTCACTTCAATATTTGACCTTCACCCCTAGGCTGGAAGTGAGCGAGATCTTGGGTGGGGCCATAGCCAGGACCCAAACTGACCAAAGGGATATTCCATACCGTATGACCCCTGCTCAGCAATAAAAGCTAAGAGAAATGGGGTGGGGGGCATTCTTTATTGTGACATTTGTCTTCTGGAACAATCACTATGCCCTGCCTCCTTGGAAGTGGCTGGACATTGCCTGTTGATAGCAAGTAGAGAACAAATCTTGTGTTTTCCTTTGCTTTTGCTTTGTTAAACTGCCTTCATCTTGACCCCTGAGTTTTTTACCATCTAATTTTGTCCCCCAACCTGTCTTGCTGAGGAGGGGAGAGATAGAGAGGATTGGTGGGCACCTGGCATCGAGCAAATCTCAACCCACCACACTTCAATGAGCAACCGTCATTCAATTATCACATAATCACATAATTATTTATCTCTTATGTATACATTTACAAAACTAATACAATGTAAGTTTACAGGCAAAGTCCAACCAAACAAAGAGTGAATCAACACACTGAAAGTTGAAAAGTGACCACAAGATGTGCTTTCAAAACATGAAGCTGCTCAGTTAGAAGGAAGCATTTCAGTTCTTTGCAATTAACCCTACTCTGGTAATGCTTCTACAAGAAGACATACACATCTGTTTGTCTTTCCATGCAATGTGCGCTGTGACAGGATGAAAATCAGAAGCAGAGCTAGTTGCCCTTCCAGGAACTCCCAGATCCAATGTAAGATTATAATCTTGGCATTTTACACTGTTTAAAGATGGCACAAATAATATCAGAGAACAAAACCCAAGTCAATTGTCCCTAAATTCCACTACAGAAACTACAGTTAAACCTCTCTTGCTACACTTCAAAACCAACTTGTGTTCATTTCTTTGCTTGTGTCTTATGTTCACTGTAGGTAAGTGACTGCATTTCAGCTTTGAGCTAGTTATCATTCCTGAAAGTATTTTCCAAACCACAACTCTTCTATGGGCCAGCTTCTGTTCTCAGGGAATTACTGGAGTTCTGCTGGTGACTTCAATGGGAACAGGAGCAGTGTTAATGAAGTAGTCCTCTAAGAGAAAAAAGGAGGGGGAAGGAAGAGGTAAACTACTTTACCAGTGCTTTAAGGTTAAGGTTAGAAGATTGCTGTAGTTGTTACAGTAAAATGATTCGTTCTACAGCTTTTTCTTTAAAATGGAAGTGTAGCATTGGCTTATTACACACATCCTGCCTGGGTGCATACTGCATGTTCTGACTTTGGCAGGAAGCAAATATTGGAGACTTTTTTGCTTTGCATTTGCTACAACATTTTTGGACCCCATGTGACAGATCAGCTATTTCTTCCTTGCTGCTCTCAAAAGTTTTTGTAATATCAGCCTTAAAAATCACATTTCTTAGACAAATTTTGCCTGGATAAAGTCAACCATAAAATGGAAGAAAAAATGCCTTTAGGCTTACGAATTCTTCTTTCTCTCAAGCAGCAAAATGCTGTTATTTTGAGCAGTGTCTGTGTTCATTGTTCCTCTGAAATCTGAACTTTTTCCACTTGGAGACAGTTAACTCCCTGAGAATCTCTCCAAAGCGGTATTAGATGTTGTTCTCTTCGCAGGAGAGCGGGGAGAAGCAGACAGCCAGACCACATCGATCCGGGCTGCGGGACGTGTTTAGTGAGAAATCTATAGAGCTCAGCTTAGGGTGTCAGCTGTCAGTCTGCAGAGCATCTGTCAGAGGAGTATTTGCTTCACTGCCGCTGAATGTGAGTAATGCTTTCACAATATGGCACTGTGATGCTATAGATTACAGTTGTAATGGAGCACATCCTGAACAGCTGAGCCTGCTCTCTCTCGCTCATTCAATAGCAAGAGTTGCCTCACTGTAAGAGCTTGGGGGATTATGTACTCCAAACAGCTGTCTATAGCACCATGGATTTATTTGGGCTAAATGAGAACTTGCTTTCTTTAGCTAAATCAAACTTTATCAGACAGTTTTACTGTTGGCAGTTAAAATAAAATGTGTTTGCTGAACAGTAAACACCTTGTTACTCTTAGGAAGGATTATATAAACAAAAGGCATACACAATGAAGTCTTATGCCAACTGACTTACTGTCAAAATAATATACTGCTGTTAGCAGGATTGTGCTCACTTGAAGGAAATTATAGGCCTAAAAACACATCTTGAATGACAAAGAAGCCATTTTTCCACAAATAATCTTTAATAAGTTTAATACACTGTGCTTTGCAGAAACAGCTTCAGAGACCAAGGATGCTGTATCCTCATAAAGGAAAGTTAGGAAAAACTGGATGAGCTGCCTGAAATCTTCAGAGGTCAACTGTATTTGCATAATGCACTGGATCAAGTAGATTTAGCATATTCCCCCTTATGAAATACGTGAAATTTGTTTTAGTCCAACAAAAAACTATGAACACCCCCTTTCAAAATAGGATATGCTGTTCGTCTTTCACTTGTTACATTATATGATCTACACAACTACAGAACACTCATGAGCAACCAAATGCATGTTACAGTAATATTAGGCTATTTATGCACCATAAATCAGCTTCCTTTCACTCTTCAAGAAACTGAAAGTTAAGGTAGACATCCTGTTCTATAATAACAAGAAGGAAAATAGGCAAGTACAAATGCAGCAGAGGCACTGAAAGGAATAACACTAACTACAATGAGTTTTGTGCTATTCTTCAGAGAGTTTGAAAATGAGCTTGCTTTCTCTGTGTTAAAAAATCAAGTCCCAGTTCAGGAAAACATGGGGCTAATGCTATGTGCAATTTCTCACTCATTTCTGACTTTCATTGTGCAAAATTATTTGCATTTGTTACTATGCATGTACAAAGCATTTCTTTTAACTGATTATCTAACTGTTAAAACACCAGAATCCAGCTGAAATGACCAGGAAATATCTTCTGTTTGCAGAACCCACTATGTGACCATAATGTAGACTCGAAAGATGGACAGCACCTCAAAGGCCAAGAGCTGTAGGCCAAATTCAGGCTAACGTTACAAAGAACTTCTCCAAGATAATTTGAGGAAAGACTTGTAAGTCTGCAAACTCTTGGGGAAAACTCTGTACAAATGTGTATTGTGGAAGATCAGTTATGCATTTATTAGTATAATTAGGTTTATTCATTACTACATGTATGTATCATGCTTTGGAAAACTCATTTTGCTAGGAACAGAACACACTGGAAACTGGAAAAGGGGAATTTTAATCGTGCCTTATGAATTTTCCTTTAGCCAAAACCGGCTCCAGTTGAAGTTAAGATGAAACTTTCTACATGTTTCCCAACAGAACGTCTTGCTTCCTTAGGGTTATGCTTGACCTTAGAAATGCTCCTTTTCTTTTCCACATAATAGAATCATAGAATGGTTTGGGTTGGAAAGGACCTTAAGATCATCCAGTTCCAACCCCCTGCCACGGGCAGGGACACCTTCCACTAGAGCAGGTTGCTCCAAGCCCCTGTGTCCAACCTGGCCTTGAACACTGCCAGGGATGGGGCAGCCACAGCTTCTCTGGGCACCCTGTGCCAGTGCCTCAGCACCCTCCCAGGGAAGAGCTTCTGCCTTAGATCTAACCTGAACCTTCCCTTTTTCAGTTTGACCCCATCAGGCCTTGTCCTGTCGCTCCAGTCCCTGATGAAGAGTCCCTCTCAATCATCCTTGTAGACCCCTTCAGATATTGGAAGGCTGCTCTGAGGTCTACATTCTCACTGAAAAGCTCATATAATACTATTTTGTGGACAAATGCACCAATTTTGTTGCAATTACTTTTTCTGGGAAACATGAGGACCTAGTAATAATCCCTCTGTGCTGCTTGTCATGGCTGTATAGTTTGTCATGCAATAAAATGTAGACAGGTTCTTAAATCCACCTTCTTACATCTTAATGAATGAAAAGATTTATTTCATTTTGCAGTAACAGAAAAAGATAATCTGGTTAATAAATGTCACTACAGCAAATGTCGGGACAAGGTCTAGAACTATCATTTTGCTGTGTTAACCGGAAAAGGATGTTTAGGTGTGTTTCCATGGGAATTCATGAAGATTTGCTATTGGTCTTTAAGTATGCATATAATTTATGCTGGTACGCAAGTACTCTACCTTGGCTAATTAATTAGGGTTAAACCCATTACAAATTCACACTGTTGACCTTTGACATAAACCTGAAGGATCAGGAAAGATTATAATCTATTTTAATCATTTTCTGAAATCAGCTTTAAAAAAAATGCAACTATGGGCAGGCTATTTTATGGAGAACATGATGCCTGAGAGTTTTGTCTTTCTTCAAATCAAGCATTAAATTGCTTACTGTTCAAAGAAAAGGTCTGTCATTTGTGAAATGGACTGCAAGTTTGGTACCACACCATACTTCTTCCTTGCATTTATCAAGCTGCTTTCAATGGTACGTGGTATGGCACAGACAGAACTGTGACAAAGGAAGATGTGCAACTGAAGTAGATTCTTCCACGCACTAACAAGCTGCAGTGAGAAGTAATTAACATTTCCTCAGTGGGTTGCTCTCTAAGCAGCGGTTCAAGTGAGAAATGGCTGCCTCCAGATTTGCTCTCAGCTGTCCATTGAATTTCTTGCACTGTAAAAACTCCTTAGGAAGATACGTGTCATGACTGTTAGGAGCTACTCTTACCTTGACTGTCCAGTTAGTACATGTGTACTCTTTGGTCAGATGCCTACTGCTACATAGAAGGTTTAATTTCAAAACTCAATCTCCTGTTCTTGGTGTTGCACTGACCTAGCTACTGACTATCACTGTGTTTCTATGAATTTAGTAATCCCTGTGACCAGTAGTACTTTGCCAAATGTGGCTGACATTTGGGAAAGATTTCAAAAGTTTAGAAGGAGATAAAGTGTGTGATTGCATGGGCTCATTTCCTTAGGGAAGAGTAATACACAAACATATAGATGTATTTGCAGTGATTTATCTGATAACATATGTATCAAAGCTGCGGGTAATTTGACATTTTGCGGTACATATAAATGCCGTGTTCTGAGAGCAGCAAAGTGAATTGAAGTTAAAAAGTTGAATCACAAAGGAACTTGAAAAATTCTTACCTTGGATCTGCTGCCAGAAACATAAAGTATGTTACCTCTAAAAATAAGAGCCCTGTCTTCCAGATGATGCGACTTTGGCTTTTAAATAGGGATCAAACTCTCTGTAAGAAATTAATGCACGCCTACACTTTGGCTACTATCTCTCATTACTCTCCATGGGAATTAGGCACACAGCCTCAAAACCCCTGACAAAACCTCACCATTGCCTCCAGGAAGCTGCTTCTCTGGGCTTTCCTAGCCTGTATTCACCTTAATTTAACTGTTAGTAAATTCTAAATTCTCTACAAGGCAGTTTCACTGCCACAACAACATCCTGGTGGTCCTTCCTCCTGGTCACCATTAAAGCAGTGTCCAGCAGTTTCATTTTTAATCGACCAAGAGAGTCAGTGGTTTGCAGATGTTCTGGGTTTCTACTTCTGGCAGAGAAATGCACATCTTTAGTACTGTTTGTTGTATGATGTGTTTGCACTGAATCTGGTTCATATACCTGCTGCTATAGTGCAGTCCTTCAGTAACGGTGCTGGGCTCCTGCAAAGTAGCCTTTTCTGTGTTTCAAAGGCCTGGTGATAACTCACTGCTTCATCAGATCATCTTAGCCCTCTACTGCTCCACCTGCAAGAAGCACCACCTTGACTTTGTTGAAAGCAGCATTTGACCTTTCTTTCCTAGATCACAAAATCCATGATTACTGCTAATAATCTGGCTCTCTGAAACCAGCATATCCTCTGGTTTCAGTAAGGACAATGGTCAGGGACAACAAAGAATTCCGTCAGGTCTGGTTCAGTTTGTTGGCTTGAGGTGTTTGTTTCCAAGAGGAGACCAGCTTGCACACAAAAGGTCTCCCAAGGAAAGGACACAACTGTTAATCAGCAGCCAGAACATTTACATCAGAAGGGTGCTTCAGGAAGACACATGATATGAAGTACATTTTCTTTCTGACATGCAGGCAAATTAAGTCATATCAAAGACAGGTTATATGCTTTGAATTGTTAAAAACTCCGAAGTTCTTTAAATATCTGCCAGCCAGCATATGGGTTTGCATGTTTTCAGTAATGCACATTAGTTCTGACCCTCCTCCAACTGAAATCAATGGGAATTTGGCCAACTACATCAAAGGAAACAACACTGGGACATGTAAGTTTGATGCTTAAGTAAGATGACTGATTATTGAAAAATGTATATTTGTGTGCATGAGAAATAGGACAAAATAGAACCAGGAATATAATCTCTATTAGATCTAAAGATGTGTTTGGATGCAGTTTTCTTTCCAATTCTGCTCCAGTGGGTCTTGTTCCAGAGAGATTTTAAACTATGCAAATAGCTGCAACTTCTCCATTTCCCACTTTTCAAGATGGCAGAAGTTTCAGCAAAATCAGATTGATCTGTGAGATTACCGGCACTGTGGAAACTGAAAGCACATCAGTATGATTAGGACTGTTCTCATGATTACTGAAACATCAGACTTTCCTTGATTTGTCCTCAAATGTAAACTTTGATCCTGAGCCTAAAAT
Organism: Strigops habroptila; assembly: GCF_004027225.2. NCBI lineage: Eukaryota > Metazoa > Chordata > Aves > Psittaciformes > Psittacidae > Strigops > Strigops habroptila. The sequence goes on from NC_046359.1 coordinate 43,242,382, forward strand.
TTATCCTATTCTAATGCAATTATCTCTAACCTGAACCACAAATGGCATACTGAAACATGTGCTTTGGGATCTGCATCAAGCCCTCTAAGTTGCACTATCAGCACAGAAGGGCTTTCAGAGTGACTTCACTAGGTACTGGGAAGCCAGAGTGCCCCTTGTCTCCTTGTATATAACATCAAGAAAAACACCCTGGGTAAAAAGGACTGTGAGCAGTGAGGCATAGTCCCTGCTGGGTTCACATCCTTTTTGGGTGGTGAGCATCTATATGCAACTGAGAACAAGACCTGAATTCCTATTCAGACAGATTCCTCAAGGTATGGGGAAACTCTTCACCAGACAGATGCATGGCTCTGTGCAAGAGATGCAATCAGCTTTTGTTTCTCCCTCTCTGCCTTCCTACAGAAGCTCCAATCACAAAATGTGGCATTTTTGTCTGAAATGGTTTTGAGGGTAATGCTGCTGATTTATGCGGATTACCTTATGCAACTGTTGGCAGTGTCAACAGCAAAAGATGACCTTTCAGTGTATGTTTCCATTTGCAGTGTTCATAAACCTGGACCATCTGCAGTTACAAAATGAACGAATAGATCTGGAGGTGTTGATTTACTTTCCCAGTCTTGACTTCTACTAATATATTCTTTCTCGCTACTTGTATCCTTTAAACTGTCATAGACAACCCCTGACACACCCAATAATTAAAAAAACCCAGAGCCTGCATTGCACTGAAAACCTTTAAAATAAATAGAAAATAATTCTTCCCACCACCACCCCCACACACACCAAATCACTCTCATTTGTTCCTTCAAAATTAGGACTCAGCAAATAGTTGGAATACATCTGTACTCAGAGGAATCCACATCAGATCATAAATTTGTTCATGTTAAATGCAAACATATGAATGCACTCTTACATCCAGGGACTATGGAAGGCTTTAGAATTTGCACACTTTACTCCGTGTAATGCCAGGGCAATGTTTCATTCATCTATGTAAATAGAAAGCAGGCTTGTTGCATTAAAGGCATAAGTATCCTTATACTCTGCATAAACATCACAGGATTCAATTTCGAGAAGGAATCGCATAATTTGTCATATCTTTTATTGTGATTGACTTCAGCAATAGGCATACACAAACACATGATTTTCCACTCAGTGTATCAGCGCATCTCTTGGTGTGCATTTGCTGCTAGAATAACAGGAAAAAAGATTGACCTCAGATATGCAAATAAGCTTAATTGACTAAAACGAGACAAATTACTCTGTTGTTGGAGGGATTCCTGGTTTGGCTGTGCTGCGCTTACACCAGGAGCACTGTGAGAGGGCACATTGTTGCTGCCCCTTCTTCCTTCCTACTTTTTCTGGGGCTCGTAACAGAGCTGTACTGGGGTGACAGGTACACCAGCATGGCGAAGCACTGTAGCATGGTGTAAGGAACCCCAATTCCACTATGTCATTGCACCTTAGTGTAATTTAGAGACACGTGAAATTACCTGAGCTTTACTGTCTCTCCCGAAAGCCCCAGTTTAGCTACTAAAATCAAAAAGAACCAAAAAACAAGCTTTCATTAAAAAAAAATAGAAATAAATACATAACAACCTTCCCCCTTAAAGTTTATAACCCTTGTCATTGCAAAGAAGAGGGTAAATGTGAAAACAGTTGACATGCTGGGCCCCAGAATCGAGTCTCTGCTAAGATCATTAACCACATGTTTGTACATTTTCAGCGTTGGCTGTGGTAAGGAGACCTGGGGCTCTTGGCTTGTGTGAGGTGGCAGTGCTGGTGGCACGGGAGGTGCCTTCGGAAGACCTCTCTTACACTGTCTGGGGCTGCAGGAAGAGATCAAGAAATCACTTGTAGAGCTTCAATTATTTTGATATTTATGGTATACCATTAAAAAAGAAACGTGTCTAAAAACTAGTTTCCTACTGATGAGGGACAGAAATCTAGAGGGGGACAAAATCTACTTTAAAAAGTATTTTTCATGGAATGTCATTTACAACTTTCCCACTCCTGAAGCTTCATTCTTCCTCTCTTCCCTGGAAAAACTGGAACAAAAGCGTGGAATCTAAAGAAACCGAATTGTATGTGTATGCCAGATGCAAGTTTTTTTGAGCCATTTACTCTTGTGAATTGTCTCCCTTGGGGCTATTATTTACCATCTTTTGCAAAACAGATAAAGAGGATTTCCTGCTTCAAAAAATGTACAGCTTAGTGCCTAATGCTAAAAAACCTTGCTTATTAGAGGACTCCCATTGAAGGCAATGGAATTCCTTATATGAGAAAGCATTTGCAAGATGAACTACTAGGAAGAGAAAGCAGTGTACAATAGATGACTAATACTGGGAAAGAGCAACAAAATGGAAAAAGGAGGGATGGGAATGTACGGTTGTGTGAAATTATGGAAGATAATAAAAATATTTAGGCCCACTACCTTTAAAAAACAAATTGTCTTCATTAATTCAGCAATGTATTTACATATGGTGCAGAATTAGCTACTGGTTTTATCAATCAGCCTTGCTAAAATCATGTTGGAGAAATCACTACAAATTAAAAATAAATTCAAATCTAAAGAAGTTAGGGTTTTGTGATCTTCTGAGCCGTACAGCTACGACATCTCCAGTACAGGTTTTTCTTTGTTTCAGATGAAAATTAGTTTCTGAATCTGAAAATGGATTTCTCTGAAATGGTAAATCAAAAGGGAAGAGATGCATGTCACCCTTACAGTCAGTGGGTGCCTCTCCTAGTGCTGGAGAGCTGTGCAGGCAATGCTAGGAGAAGTGGGTTGCCTTCTCTTTAAGACTCAACATTGTCAGTTGTACAAGTAGAAGACGAACACTGTGTCTGATCACATAGCAGTCAGGTAGGGCCAATTTCATTACTTTTCACTATCAGAGATATTAATTTCATCTCATAATATGTTCTTCAAATTTACTTAGGAATGTATGGTCTTTGTTCAGGATTGCTTCAAGACTTTCTCAGGTGATCTGGATTTGCTTGGCCAGGCTGGATAGTGCTCTGGCTCTCTGGACTGTTCTTTGTTTCATGAAACAAAATGACCCAAACTGAAACCTTGAAGGAGAAATTTTCGAGACTTTTGAAATGCTGAGCTGCTTTCTTGCCGTCACTGCCCTTAAAGCCGTAGTAGCCTGTTGTTGTAGCTCTATCATGGGCTGAGCAAGCTCTATAGGGAGAAATAGCTTGTGTACAGATAGGAATAAGGACAAGTTTTTGAGTTTACAAGCCCTTCTCCAAGTGAGGAACATAAGTGAAGCTTGGAACAATTATTCCCAAGCTGTATTTCACTTAACACTTTTTCTTTTTTAAACTCCAAGAAGGGATTTTGTGCTCAAAAGTGTACCCGTTTATTCAACACTATCAGGCAACCTGTCAAAATCTTCTAGCCACCTTGCTCTCTCTTGAAAGGACAATCATCATCCTAAATCATGACTTGGGCTAAAGCTGGTCATAATAATCACTGCAAACTGTTTCGTCAATGAACCTTTTTTCTTGGCTCTTGAACAGTTTCTTTATAATCTTGCTTTTGACATTTGTAATTCTCAAGTCTGTGGGTTTGCAAACACACGTGATCTGGGAACTGCACACACACAGTTTGTAGTTGCTACTTTGAGTGTGCTTATCCAAGGTTTATGATTGATCATTACTCCATTTTGCTTCTTTGGCTGGATGATTTATACGTTTGTAAGGTTTCTCTGCTTCCTGTGCATTCAATTCCATTCATTTATTAAGCCGACTTCCGCTACTGGCCCAAGATACGTGTTCTACAGATCTTTACAAATGAAATGCAATTACGATCCCCCCAAAGCTAAAGGGCATTTTTTTCACAGTGTTTAGATACTGCGAAATTCAAACACCTGAATTCAAGCAGTTTTAAATATATATACTTTGCTTCCGTCTGTGTCCTGTTTGTCATACTAATGTAGTATTATAATACTCCAAAAATAATACCAGGTGCTATTATCAGTGTGTTAAAATATTTTTGTTAAAATGCACATGAAATGGCACATTTTAACTGTTGAAGTAAAGGACACTGAAGAGGTTTGGTTCTGATATCATTCTGAGAAGCATAAATGTCTATGAATCTCTGCACCATCAGAAATCACTGGTTTTTCATATTTGGTGCAATTTTCCTGTAACTTTCCTGTGCAAGGCACCCAATGTTTTTATCACCTTTCCTCTATTTAACCTCAAGCTTTTAAGTTTCAGGGACTGTGACATTCTTGTGAAGAATTGGACGGGTCGGAAAATAACTCCCCAAAAGGTGTGGCAGGTTAAGAAAAATCTTTGCACAACCAAGTGCATTCACCTTGTTAGTTCCAGCTCTGTAAAGCCTTCCTAAGGAACTGAATTTAAGTGTCCTACTTGCAAAGTGTCACATAAAAACAAATCAGTATTCAATTCTTTTTGAGCCTTTCATGGAGTGCAGCTGAGAGTAAGTACTGTGTTACTGTTATTCCCAGATTAGTTTTGGAATGATCTGCTCAAAAGGCATATATATATAAAAATATATATTGCCTATGTATATAAATATACATATCAGCTCACATGCATGCTCATACTAGGGAAAGAAAGTCCAGGCAATTAAATAATCGCAAGAGATAGATTTGTTCCTGCGCATTACTAGAAATTGGAGTAAACATTATGCCTGTGGTCTCCTTTAGTTCAGTATCCTGGACAGTTCTGCTAGCTAAAATATATCTGTTGTCAGCACTATCAAAAAATAAAATCTATGGTTTTAACTTAAAATGTGATGGGATATTGTCTGGAATGTTTGCTCATATAGACAGTGTTATCTGAGTCTTTCCTTGGCAAGAAGTTCAATCCGAAGACAGTTCTCAAATGGTTTCAGCAGTTTAGTTTGCAATGCCTCTGGAAGGAGAGCTTCATTGTCCTCACAGGGAATTCCCCAATCCTTCAAACTTTTTCATCATTTGGGAAACTCACGCTTGACCATGAAAGCTCTTTCAACTACTATAAGCAGTTCTGGAAATCAATTATAGAGTTACCTGTTTACTATAGGCATTAATGACATAATCTGTGTCTAGAGGAGCCACGTGCACTGTGTCACCTGCATGGCCTTTGCTGATGGCTGAAGCGTGGGATGCTGTGAGCGTAGAGCTCCCCGAGCTCTTGTATTCATTAGCTGTGGTGGGGGAAGCCACTGCTGTGAGCCATGGCACTCCAGCATGTGGGGATGCTCCACAATCTATAAAGTGCACCTGAAAATAGACTACACAGAAGAGCTTTGTCACAAATTTCAGAGGCTTTACTGGGTTTTTGCCTATTTTTTGAGAGACCAGCACTTGTAAAGCAGTGTTGAGAGGGCATTGTACTAAGGAAGCAAGCAATAAATTTGTAGGTTTACCTCTAACAGCTGATTCGGGAGGGACCAACCATTAGGACAGAGAAGGAGGAATGTGGGATGGGGGAGTGAAAGGGAGATTGTAATAATACTCATAATTAAAATCCTGCATTCTAGCTGGTGGGGAAAAAGTGCTGCAGATTTCTGGAAGAAATTTGATTCCAAGAAGTGCAAGAGGCCATGAGTGAAAATTCTTTCATAAGCAGGAAGTGAGAGAGGGAACTATAAGGAAATATTCTGTTTATTTTGGACATCATTGTAAAAAACCTGGGGTAAAAGCAAAGAGAAATGGAAGAAAGAATATTGATAAATGATGTGTTGAAAGGACCTAGAATTTCTGGAAACTGCAAAGCCTAATTATAAACACGAGTAATTTATTCATGTGTTGTCCCAGACTAATCAATATTTTGCACTTTATTAGGAATGGAAACTTACTTGGTCTCTTTCAAACGTACGGTAGTTTGCTGATTAATTGAGTGTTTTTTTCAGTAGTATGACCAGATGCTATAAATGTTTTAGTAATTTTTTTGGCGTTAAAACTAAACAGGCTTTTTTTTTTTTTTTTGTCTTTTTGGCTGGGCTGAAGAGGAAAGCACAAGCCAATAAACCTAGATTTTGTTTCATATCCTGAATTTTCTTTAGAATGTATAATAACCCTAAATGTGTTGCTGTTTTTCTAAGCAACTTCTCACAAGATGCAAAAAATAGTTATTTTACTATGTTTAGAAGTCCTTTTGATGTCGTATTTTGCTTTATCTGTTACCCTCCTACTGGCTGTAGCCAGAGAGGGGCTCCTCATCAGGGACTGTAGCAATAGGACAAGGGGTGATGGGTTCAAGCTTAAACAGGGGAGATTCAGGTTAGATGTAAGGAAGAAGCTCTTTACTGTGAAGGTGGTGAGGTACTGGAACATGTTGCCCAGAGAAGCTGTCCCATCCCTGGCAGTGTTCAAGGCCAGGTTGGACACAGGGGCTTGGAGCAACCTGCTCTAGTGGAAGGTGTCCCTGCCCGTGGCAGCGGGTTGGAGCTGGATGACCTTAAGGTCTTTTCGAACCCATGATTTCTTGTAGATCCTTGAGACCTGGCTTTTGAAGAACCTGACATGTATTGTTGGAGTAAACCTCTTTCCATTCTGGATTAATGTCAAAGAATTAAGTGGAAAGCACTAGAGATGCTCACTGGTTACAAGCCCAAGCCCTCCAATGAACATTCCCACTAATATTGCTGTCCTTTGAGCTATGCATTGTACGAAAACGATGGGCATCATAAAGAGCATATTGCAGGTTATTGTTGAGCAGATGAATGGAGAGATACTCAAGTCAGAAAGGCTGTGTGGCGAGGGGCATGGGACTGCAGTTTCTTCAGAATACCGAATCTTCTAAGGAGTTTGAGAATGGCTTGTAGCCATGGGAAAAGTGTTTGTCATAATGCATCCCCAGCTGTGGGATGGCATAATTCAAGTGTCAGACATAGCCTTTCGTTCGGATTTGGAAAGCTGAAGCCCATCCACATTTGTGCTTGATTCTTGCTGAGCCTGAAGATGTTGCTGGGCTGAAGAATGTCATTGTGTAGTTTCCATTGTCAGCTGTCACACTGCATATGTTTTGGGACTGATCTGAAGTTTTGTTTGACATCATGACTTTTATAAGAATCAAAACCCCCAAATCCCTCAGATGAAATCCATATGGCTTTGTTCACAGGCTGAAATAAAATCTTGCTCACAGCCTTTACTGCAACTGAGGGATATTTGGTGGGAGTCGGTTTTTGCTTAATAAAAGCATAACGTTCAAATGCTGGAAATGTGGACATTATTAAGTACCTGCTCTGTGAGAATAACTCAAATGTTGTTTTATTCCCTGCCCCTTTCGTTAGTTCATATGCACAAGAGTCAGATCTGAGGCTGATGTGAAGAACGATCTCCGCAGCCTGGCATTCACCCAGCTTCACTTGATCTCTGTTTTAGACATTATGGGGTTTTTGTCTGCATTTTGGCTCCTTGCAGCTCAGTGCTGAACATTTGGCATAATGTGTGGTAAGGGTTATTACGATACACAGAGGTGAGGTAATTCACATCATTTCTGCAGTGTAGGCAAGTTTGCTTGGCTGCTAGAGCAGTTAAAGCAGGAAGCTTCCTGGTGTGCCGAGATGCTGATTACTAAGGGTCAGGCCTGCACTCACCATGACATCATAAAACACAACCAGGGGCTGATTTATTTAAGAACTGTCATGTCACTGGTTTTGTCAGGAGAAAACCAGACGACAGAGAAGGTGAGAGGGGGGCAGTAGGCTTCCACAGTGCGAAATTTATCTTGAAGAAGAAAACACTGACAGGTCCTTTGCCAATGATATAAGAAATATTTGAGTTACTCATGGGCCTGAGGTATGGAGTGGCAGTCCTCCCTCCTTTCGCCCAGTCATTTCTAAAATGAAGAAAACCTAAATAGCAAGACTGGCATGAGAAGAAAGACCGTAATAAAGCTGTGGCTAAATATTTAGGCCTCTTTAGCTGTTGCTTCAGGCAAGCACTATTTGGCATGTGGAAAACAGTGCAATATTTGTTTACACATTAGAAGCATTGCAGTCCTTTCTGATGGTACAGCACTGAATGAGAAATCCTCTCCAGGATGTCCTCCAGAAACAGCCATGGGCAAGTGATGCTTCCACTGTCCCACTGTGGGGCTTCTGTGCCACCTCCTCCTGTTCATTGTGCAGGATGTGGTCTGTGGATTGGAGCTAGCATTCCAAGACTGCTGGAATAAATACACTGAACCCTGGCCAAGAGGTGCAAAACTAGCATATAGGTCGTGTTAACTAGATCAGTTCTGTAATAACTTACCATAGAAATAAATTCCTTTCTCTGCTCACAAAAATTGTGTTTGGTTCCTGAAGATCAACTCACAAGACACATAAAAACTACTTTGTCAAGGAAATTAATATGACTTCTGCACTGTAAAAGCGATAGAAATTCCCTTTTTCATGAAACTGTAGCATGAATAAGGGAATATATTTATACATGGACAATGCAAGTCTTCATACCGATAGGGTAACACCTCAGCCTTTCCATACAGTGAGTTGTAAAAACATCTGCTGGGTATAGCTAACATCCCACTTTAAGACTCTTTTCCTGACTTGAACCACTAGATTTCAGCTTGATCTCTTTAGTGTATCACATGGAAAATGTATCTCTGGTTCTTATGCCAAAGAATACACAGTGTTTGGTTTGCTACCCTATTGACTAAGATACTTTCGTAGTTCTAGTACTTCCTTTATTTGGTTGTGCCAGACACTTTTCAAATGGGAAGTAGGACTTGCAACAGGCAGGTAGTAGTGTTATGAAGGGTAGATTAGACACAGACAGCTTCACTGATTTCCCTGAAGACCTCCCAGTTTGGGGCTATAAATGCAAAGAAGGGTACTCCAGATTCCTGCTCTCAGTCAGGAGACTACGCAGCCCCTCATTTCCACCACAATCTGCAAACAACCTGTGCTGAAGGTCTTCTTTGGGTTACAGCACTGAGACTCCACAGGCATTAGAGGGAGGAAATAATAACAAACACCAACTGGTTGCAGGTGTGGGCAAAGCTCCAGGTTGTTCAAGGACATGGGAGTTCTTTGGGTCACTTTGGAGGTCAGCCCTTCAGGTCCTGAGTACTTAGCTAATTCATTCATTAGCTTTCACTGGGTTTTTACAAGCTATATAGATCCTCACATGTCTTTCACCCTTTTTCTTCCTTCTCTCTTCTCCAAGACTTGGATAAGCTTCCTGAGTCTCTGGGTGAGTAGCTCTGAAAGATGGGTTAAGACCTGTTGGGGATTTTACAGAACCTCAGGAGAAATGCAGAGGAAAGCTAATGTCGGCAGTATCAGAAGGGGTAATTGATGTCCTCTGGAAGACTTCGATTATCTGTTAAGCATCCAAAAAGCAGTTTTACTGTGTATTTGTTTAAGACTTGAGTGGCAGCTGTGCTGCCTGGTGCTTTAAACAAGTAGTTCTGCTGAAATGAATGTGTACATGAAATCTGGTAGGAAAGATCTTCGAAAGAACAAGTTTTAACTGGGTTTAACTGGGAGGAGGGTGCTGAAGAGTTGAGTGAAAAAATAATTCCCCTTAAAATGGATTTATAAACCACTCCTGAATTCACCTGCAATACGTTTAAGTTAAGATCCTGCTTCAAGGTGATAAGGGCTTTCACCAAACATACCTTTTATCCATATAATGTTCCCATATCCAGATAAAGGCAGTGGGCATAACAACTAAGTTTCTGTTCCTTTTGAACAAATATCCCAGGTACTTTATAAATACATAGAAACATTTCGATGATAAGAGTGCACTGTTATCTTTGAATGCTGTTACCCATGGGGATGCTGGGGAATATTCTCCTTTCTATATTGCATGCAGCAAAGACTGGTGGAGACCATTAGGGAGGCGCTAGAATCTGTTGTTCCCTTCAGTTACTTGTGATGATGACCTGAGCCAGGCAAGGAAACAAATGTATGGGGTGTGTGTTTCCCTTTGGCTGCATGCCTTAGGTGTAGGAGGGATGGCTCTATCCAGAATCCATCCATGGCCTGTAACATTGCCATTTGCACTCGGGCCTTAGAATCATGGAATAATAGAACAGTTAGTGTTGGAAAGGACCTTAAGATCATCCAGTTCCAAGCCCCTGCCATGGACAAGGATGCCTCACACTAGACAATGGATGATGTTTTTAGTACATTTTGAAAATTCTCTGCACTGCTCAGAGCAGTTCCCAGCTCTGCATCAAGGGGAAGGTCTGGTTTGAGGGAGGAGTAGGTAATTGAAGCTCTAATTGAAGTCAGTGGGAACTCCAGATGTTATGCTTTACAAATCAGAACCTACCTGTCCCTAGTGTTATCTCTTTTTGATTTGAGAAATATTTAGGCTTTGCCAGATTTGTTTCATTGAAAGGAGAAAAAAACCCAAAATCCCAAACTGCATAATTCAAACATTCCTCCTTGTTGCTATCCCGTATTTTTTATGGAGAGTGTATGAGAAGTCCTGTGTTTCTGCAAACAGCAACAGGTGAGTTGTTGTTGTCCCAGAAATGAAAGGCTGCTTTAGCAGGACACCTTTCTCAAGAAAGCACTTGCTTTTACCCTCATTCAGGGTTGAAGGATTAGGAGAGCCAGAAGAGAGGATTGTGAGCCAGCGGCAGCCAGAGGGTTGTGGCTAGTTAGAGCCACAGCCCTCCCCTTGCTCCTTCCCCAGGTCCGTGTAGAGACTAGCAACAGATTCAAGGTAGGTAAAATCCTGGTGATAGAGTGATAGAGGCCAAAATCTATCACTCTCCTTGTCTTAAAGGAGTACAGATGCTCAGGGACTGGTCCTTGCTTGAGCAAATATTGCCATGTTGAGTGATAAGGCAAGGTTATTGCTTAACAGACTATTAAAGAATTCCATTTCTTCAAATAGAGTACACCCTTGGAATCTGTATTTGGGCCAGACAGGGAAGAACACATGAGCCAGACAGAGAAAGGCTTGCTTAAAAATCTTATTCCTCTGTATTTCTGTGCATTTTCTTTTGGCAAGCATATATTTAATAGACCAGCTATAAGGGGCCTCCCTGGGCCAGGAAAAAGAAATTCTGTCTTAATTAACATTAGTCACTAAAAAAATAATTGTGAAGGACAAATTTTACTCAATTTTAGCAGTCCATGGGACAGCCTGCATATAAATCACAGTATTTTTCTTAAATTCACTGTCTTTGTTTCAGGGCTTAGTTGTATAGTAATGCAGCCAGAGAATTGCACCCTGGATATCAATGAAATGAGGAATTTTCTGTCACAGAATAATAGAAACAACCAGATTGGAAAAGACCTTTAAGATCATCCAACCGTTCCCCGGTACTGCCAAGGCCACCACTAACCCATGGCACTGAGGCCTTGGCTACACGGGGTGTGAACACTTGCAGGGACGGTGACTCCAGCACTGCCCTGGGCAGCCTGTTCCAATGCCTGAGCACCCTCTGGGGAAGGAATTGTTCCTCATCTCCACCTAAACCTGCCCTGGTGCAGCTTGAGGCCGTTTCCTCTTGTCCCATCCCTTGTTCCTTGGGAGCAGAGACCAGCCCCCTCCTGGCTCCATCCTCCTGTCAGGCAGTTGCAGAGAGCGATAAGGTCCCCCCTGAGCCTTCTCTTCTCCAGACTAAACCCCCCCAGGTCCCTCAGCCGTTCCTCATCACACTTGTGCTCCAGGCCCTGCACCAGCTCCGGTGCCCTTCTCTGGCCCCACTCCAGCACCTCAATGTCCCTCTTGGAGTGAGGGGCCCAGAACTGACACAGGATTCGAGGTGCAGCCCCACCAGTGCCCAGCACAGGGGGACAGTCACTGCCCTGGCCCTGCTGCCACTCTGGTGCTGATTCAGGCCAGGATGCTGGTGGCTTCTTGGCTGCCTGGGCACAAGCTGCTCCTGTTCAGCTCCATCAATCAGCACCCCCAGGTCCTTTCCCATGAGCAGCTTTCCAGCCACTTTTCCCAAGCCTGGAGCATTGCAGGGGGTTGTTGTGGCCCAAGTGCAGGACCCTATACTTTGCCTTGTTGAACCTCATCCCATTGGCCACAGCCCAAGGATCCAGCCTGTCCAGATCCCTCTGCAGAGCTTCCTTATCCTCCAGCACATCAACACTCCCGCTCAACTTGGAGTTGTCTGCAGGCTTACTGAGGGTGCCCTCCATCTCCTTATCCAGATCATCAGTGAAGATATGAAACAGCACTGCCCCAAATACCAGGCCCTGAGGGATACCACTAGTGACTGGTTGCCAACTAGATGTGATACCATTCACCACCACAATTTGGGCTCTGCCATCCAGCCAGTTCCAATCCAGACTCTTGGATGTGAAAATCTTCTAAAGGACTTGTGTTAGTTACTGCTGTCCCCCTTTTGGCTGTAGCTAATTTAAATCTTAGGCTACTAAACTCTGGACTTGTAGTGTCATTCATTTGCAGTATCACATTGAAAAAATAAATAAAGAATTGCAGAAGGCCAAGAACTGGCAAGCTCACTGACCAGACGGTGACTTCAGTTGATGGTGACACTTGGTTGTCTGCAAGCAGAAGCCCAGAAATACAAGAAGACTTTTTCAATCTTGATCAGTGGTGTGTGCAAACCTTGTTTATTTAAATAATAGCAGATATTTTAATGTTCATCATTCAAAGGGAACTTTTTATACCTTTTTCCCCTAGGTTCATGCTTGCTTTCTGACCTTACTGCTCAAATAAACTGCAGGGTTTGTTGCTCTTTACATACCAGCAGTTTAAGTTCTAATGCCAATCTTACTGACCTGAGATCAGATAAATACTCTCCTGGGAACTTTTAAGCTATTTGCTGACACACAGTTGGATTAGGAAGGGTACAATTTTGTACAAAAGCAGGCAAAAGTAGAGATGTTCCTATCTATGAAAGATCTCTGACCCTTGGTCTTTGCCCTGGAAAAAAGGTTGAAGGAGCATTTTTTTCAGGGTGTGTATAAATGGTCTAGCAGCTTTCTTGTCATGAAGTAGCCTAAAAGAATCTCCTTCAGCTCTGTGGTCATAGAAAAACCTAGTCTAAGCCTCACTGGAATTTCCAGAGAAGCTGTAGTGAACTTCAGCAAGCTGAAGCTCGCAGTTTCCCAAGCCAACTTGGAAAATGTTGATAGTCATGAAGGATCTCTTGCTATTAATTCTCACAGCACATTAAAATTATAGAGGCAGAGATCGTAGAGCTGAGAAAACTCCATAAATTTCAGAAAGCATTTAGGTGTGGCTGGGAATGAGCAGTGCTGCACCAAAAAAAAGGCTTCTTTTATTGTCCAAAAAGAGTTCTTGAGAGGACTGGACAGAGAGCATCTCTGGAGTTTAAATTCATGTGCTTCAGTATAATTCTTCTTTCTGTCTCCTTCCACTCTTACTTCAGTGTTTTCTTGGAGAGCCTTTCTACTGATCTGAATTAAAGCAATAATGTTTTATACTCACAGGGATACTTGCCTGTTTTACATCTTTGGATGAATGTTAGAAAGCTGAATTTCTGCTTTTTCTTCTCTCTTGCTGTATATATTTGAGTGCCAGATTTATCGGTTCTAGTTCTCCCAATGCTGGAAAATGAATTTGCTTCAAATTATAGCTGTTTGAATGAGACCAGTGCACAAATGAAACCCATTACTGTATGCCTACAATAGGGCCAAACCTCTGATCTCAATTTCAGTTTTGTAAATGAAGAGTCAACTCTAATAACTTCAGTCAAATCACTCTGGATTTACACCAGGGGAGCAGAAATCAGAATCTGGACTTTCATGTTCAGTCTGGGATGCATTTTCAAATTCTTGTGGATGAAAGATACTAAAAGTGTATGTTGTTATTATGTTATTCCTTTTCCATATCCCACTTCACATCGTAAGACTGACCATATATCCTAGGATGGTTCAACCCACACTTTTCCTAAATGTTACCCCTTTAATTTGATGATTATAGCTTTTTCATGTTGTAACTCTACAGTTAAGTTTAAGCAATCATTTTGATTTGAAACCATTCTCTTCAGTAGCATCCTGGGAAATGTGAATGAAACCTATTCCACTGTTTTTTTGAATATGGGAAGTTAATCTTTTTCCCGTTTTTAATTTATCCAGCCTTTTCTTGCCAGCAGTTTACTTGAAAGCTGCTTAATGCACAGTCTGCAAACTTGGCTTGGACATCTGAGGAATAATTTTCTATATGTTAAACCTTTGTTAATAATAGTCCCAAGCAAACTGCAAGAGGAGAAACTGCTGGCTTAATGTAGATTAGACATAACAAACAACTAGCGGAGTAAAAGATCTTTGGGAAGATAAAAAGCAATGCTGAACTTGTAGTACTTACTATTCTGCAATCACGTAAAGTTATCTCTTCAGAAAAGTTTGGATGCTGAACATATAGTAACTGTCCTCAGGCTTGCAGCTTCTTTGTCTTGATCTGGCAATTCACAAATGAGTATCTGAGAACTAAAGCTTAAGAATTTAATGAAAAACTGACTCTAAAAGATGAAATGGGTGAAAAGGGGAATTGAACGTGGATGCACGAAGCTATGGTTCTGGAGCAGACACACCTGAGGCCAACTCTAACCCTGTGGGACCCTGTAGCTCTGTGGGGAGCTGGAGCACGCGGTACATGGGGCCTCTGCCCCAGCTCCCATTGAAATCAGTGGAGAATGGCCTGTCAGTTTAGATTAAATTTCTCTCAATTAAGCCAAGCTCAGAGAAGTTTTAAAACATGTTTTCAAGCAAAGGCTTCAGTCTTTTTTGACCAGAACTTGTGCTATTCTGCATGACACCTGCACATCAAATTTTGTCCCAGTAGTTTTGTTTTCAGTTTCTAAGAAGAGGTTGACCAAACCTTTTCACATGGCTCAGCTGATCTTAAAGTGAGGATCAGAATGAACCTTCGTAGCCCTTTTGAACTTTGGGTAGTTTTATATGACTTTCTGCTTTTTGAGTTAATAGTTTAGCAAAGAAAATTGGAAAACACAAACCAACATTGCAGCTATTCTGATATATAGTTAAATTTATCTGGAATGATGACAAACTTTGTTCGTGACTGGAACTATCTGAACGCAGACTAAGACAAGCCAATAATAATAGTACTAATTACACTTCCAGCAGTAGGATTGTTTAATATCTTCTGCTAATACAATTGTAGCAAAAAGATAGCCCCTGGATCTTCTACAGGACTTTTCCTCTTGAAGTGTTTTACAAAAAAGGCTGGTAATTCTGAGCTCCTGTTAGATGAGAAATCATGTTACAGTGTGGTGGAAAGGTTACCAGCAAACTAATGGCAGGAATGGGACTAGAGGTGACTCTTCACGTGGTGAGTTAGCTGCTACATCAGTGCCTCTCTGGTGCTACTTATTGTCAGAGGAGACAGTCAGACTATGGCCTGTTCCTATGTGGTCTGTTCCTATGTGGTCTGTTCCTATGGCCCTACCTAAAGAGAAAAGGAGCCATCTAAGCTCCTCTTGTGGTTCATGCCTCCTATTGAAAGGAAAGCTCATGCTCTCAATTTAAAATTCTGTTCAGAGAAAACTAAGATTAAAAATGTCAAATGTGATTGGGATGAGGGTGAAAGTACCCAATACAAAGAGTGTTTCAAGTGGTCAGCAGTTTGCATAAGACTCCATAAGTAACAGGAAACAAAAAAAACCCCTCCAAAAAAAACCCCTAAAACCAAGTTTTGGGGTCTGTAAACCATAATGGGTATCACTGAAGGCCTTAGAACATAATGTCTTGCACAACAGCAATCACAGTTTGGTTTGATTAGGCACTCAAGTATTGAAGCCAAATGGCAACATGGGTTGTAGTGTTCGCTGAAGATCAAGTACAACTTTTCCTTCTTGGAGGTGTGACAAGAACCAAGTCCCAGAATAAAGATTATATTGGGTTTAAAAGCTGATCTTGGTCTGTGATTAGAGGATCACCTATAAGGAAGAGTATGTTATCTTGAGATCCCTTAAATAAACAACAGCCAACAAAAACCTCCTTTTACTATTATCCTGCTTTAAAAAATGGTCATTTCTAATGCATTTGTGAAGTGTGTACACTTTGCGTGTAGTCTTTATTTAAAAGTAATTGTGACGGGAAATGTCCCTACTCACTACAAGTAGTGCAGAACGGCTTTCCTGCAGGTGTAACCTATAGAAAGCTGTCCCTGCTGCCACCTCTAACCAGTCTTGATAGCATTTAAATCCACATTTAAATCCATCCTTTTACACTCTTCATGGAGGAAACAACAGGTCTAGCTGCATCAGTGGGTATTTTATTGCAAACCTTTTCCAGGCCTATCAATTTCTTCCGGGCTTTTGCCCTGCGAAAGAGCTGTAGTATATAAACAGGAAACATATAGGAACTTGTTAATTGCTGGTTTATTTTTCTTCTGCAGCAACATAGACTGCTTTCCTTATCGTCACCGGAGGGATCACATTACTGCATGGAGTTTGGATGCTGAAGAAGAATGTTAAAGCAGTAAACTGGTTCAGGCTGGAGGGAGAGGGGAAGGTGAGGTCTCTGCTTTATTGATAAAGCCCATCAGTTTTGAGGTTTTTAAACATGCTTATAAATCTTAGTGAAAGAGGAGTTCAGGAAACTGTCCCAAAACCCAAGGGAGTTTGGGAAAACTGCTTTTCTATCACAAAGTGATGCTTACCACTGATAATGGCCAGCATAGCTATGAGGACTATAGAGCAGTTAAGTATGTCTGTATGCAGATGCCACCTCAGCATTGCTTTCAGTTGAGACAGATATTCTCTTGATGCCTTGTGGCAATAACACTAATAGACATAAAAAACCACATCCAAAATAGATTAAAGTTGGCTCCTACTTGAAGAAAAGGCAGAGGAACGGGTGCTCACTGATAAAGAAAGCTGGAGGCAGCCCTGTGAACCATCTGAGGAATTCCTGCTCCCAGGAAACTCCCCATCCAAACAGGATGAGTCCTTATTTGTGATCTTCTAATCACAGACTGAGATCAGCTTTTAAACCTAATGTAACCTTTATTTTGGGACTAGATTCTTGGTACAGTGACCCTGGCTTCTTTGATTATTTCAAGATTCTCTACTACCAGCCCAAGATTCTCTGCAATTACTTTTTTTGATGCTGTTGTCTGAGAGGCTGTAGTTGGCTCTTAGTGGTGGATGTTGTCCCTTTCTGGCTTTGCTTTCATTAGTAAGCACTGTGAACCAGCTGGAAGAAATCCTTGATAAATATAACGATAATGTATTGACATACAGTTTACTTCCGTGGTTCATCACATAAGATATTCCCAGTTTTGTGTTACAGTGGGGTGATGCACAACTGAACTTCATGTATCCCTCTAGATTCATATCTGAGAAAATACGTAATATTACTGCCCTGCTAATAATAGTTTTCTTATCTGGCAAGAAGCAAAATGATCATTGCTGGGATCTTTAGGAGCCATCATAACTTAACGGGAAAATAACCCCATATGTGGGGTGATGGAGTGTTTCTTGGAGCACACCCAGTCAGTCTCCCCAGGGACGTCATCCCTCTGAGTAGTTCTTAGAGGAAAATAGTGGTGTGAATATTTTCCTGGGAGAGAGAGAAAGGGTTTGCTGTCAATAGTGTACTATCAGTGCCAGAAGCAGGATATCATATGCTATTGCAATATATTTAGTGGCATTTAGAAGGCCTGAGGAAATAGGACTGTTTCAAAGCAGCAGTGTGTTACAGAAAACAGTCATTGAATCAAAGTGAAAAGGGGAACCGATGAGACAGAGTGATGATACAATGAAGAATTTACCAGTAATCCTCAGGCAGTGATTTCTGCCCCCTTCTGAAACTCTGTCAAATTTTCACTATTATAATAAAACACTTCTGAAATGCAGACTGAGACTCTACATAAATCCAAAATAAATCATGGGCTATAATGAGGAACTCATCAAACTTCTTGAAAAGTAACAAGCAAGTAGCAGGGAATGTTATAGTAACCTGGAACTTCTGGTTGGTTACAATTATTGATATAAAAACTTCCTTGGAGGTCTATGGCTCTCTTAGGACGGCCACCCCATATACTGTTGCGTGTTTCCTAGGCAACAAATGTATTTTGCTTCTGTGCTTTAAGTTTATTTAGGGAGAAATGAGCCTGTCAGGATGTAGGGGACCTAAAAAGGGGAAGGAAGAGAAATAGTTGCAACAGGGGAATATCGAACAACAAGCAGGAAAGACAATGAGCTTTATTCTTGCTCAGAGCTGGGTCCTATATATCTCAGTCCAAAGAGCAGTAGTACTGAAGTTAGTGTGGAAACCTGTGCGAGCAAAGAGCAAAGATGGCTCCAAATCAGAGGCATTTATCTGAAAATACCTTAGAAGTAGAAAATCTAACAGATTTCAGCTAAAATAACAATTCTTTGCAGGTCTGCCAAATGTCTGCAGGCTTTGGGTGATTTATTCTCAAATCAATGCGTGGCGAATGCCGAGGTCTGCCTTCCCCTCGTGCCATGCCAAACAGACGAACCTCCACAAGACCTTGACACTTGTCAGATTTAAATCCTTAGGGCGGTATTTCTCACCTCAAGTGCAAAATTCACCACTTCCCTGTGAAAATCAGTATGGTTGAGGCCTATGTGTGTGGAGCAGAGCTCACTGTTAGCATTTAGACAAGATTCATTATGTGGGTTTTGGGTTTGCACTTGGTAGTGTCAGAAACTGGGGGGAAACTGTTAATTCTCCTCCACCCCCTTTCCCAATAAGCTTAAAATAGCTGTGTTAGAGCACGGTCTGGGCCTGCCTAATCTCAGTGCTGGTCTTTAGAAATAATCTTTGTTCCCACTCTCAGCTTCTTTGAAACATAATGAATTGGAATTACATGTAAATGCCAGCAATATTTCAAAGGGAGGCTGAAACACAATGTCTGGTCTCTAATTAGTTTTGCAGTGTGTGGCCTGTAAACTTGATGATAAATGAAGCAATTAGCCACCAGTGGCTTCAATTAAATGGCAGTAAAAATGGTAACAAAATAAAGTCACCAGTGAGGAAATTCACTATGAAAAGTGCTGCAGTGGGTTGGCTTCAAGCTTGACAATGAACTAGGGCTTGTTTGTTCATTGTTTCTCAGCAGCAGCACTACTGCCTAGTTAGTGAGTGTTTTCCAGGGCCCGAATGAAACAGGAAGGGAAGAAGAGACAGTGCTCCTCTCTCCAGGAGCACTCTATTGCCAAGCAACTCAACTGTGGGGTTAACTCTCCCTTCTCTTGCTCCTTTCTTGAAGGAAAGAAGTGAATTGGTTTGTACCAGATAGTTGCTTAAGCCTTGGATCCCAGAGGGCTTCTCAGATGTTTATCAACAAAGCAAACTTCAGCAGAGCCCTCTCAGACGCTTTTCTTGAAGCAACAACCAGAAGTTAGGAGCTGGCTTGCTGGCATTGTACTGGGAGGAGAATCATAGAATCAACCAGGTTGGAAAAGACCTTTAAGCTCATCAAGTCCAACCATTCCCCAGCACTGCCAAGGCCACCACTAACCCATGGCACTGAGGGCCTCGTCTACACAGTGTGTGAACACTTGAGAAGGAAAAGCCAGAGTGAGCCCTGGGACTGCTGAGCCCAGCAGCACTCTCCAGCTATGCTCCACTGTGGAGTATGTGGCTCTGTTGGTTTTGTCACTTAAGTGGGGGGAAATAACAATGGTACAGGACTTTTCTAGTGAAAGATTCCCACTTTGACCAGTATGGTTTTCTAGGATACTTCCGTTTGTATAAACGGGACAACTGAATTGCTACTGAAAGTACACGGTAGGGGAGAGGCTGATGGTAAAAACTGTTTTCTGTCTGTTTTTCTGAATATTTTTATCTGTCCCCACCCGTAAAGTCATGCCTATCAGTGATAATCATAACTATTTTAGTGGGAGACATTGGGGTGGTCTCATTTTCCATAAACGCTTTTCAAAGCTGATGAAGTGAAGAAGCACAAACAAGATAAAAGTGAAGTGTGAAAACACAAGAGACTTTCAAATCAGGGTTTACGTTTTCAATTAGGAGACTGTGTTATTGAAAACAAGAAGCCAATTTGTCAGAAGCAAAGGCTAATTTGTCTTCACCTCTGAAGACTGGAGGGAAACAATGCATCCTGCTTCCTCCAAACCCTCTAGCTGGGGAAAACAAAAGGGCCACTTGGTTCCAGCTCTCTTAATTCAGCCTCTGTAGTGACTGCAGTAAATGTTTTAGAGGATGATGACGATTATACCTTTCCAATAGTCATGGTATCCTAAAACACATCCTAACTGAAATACAGCAACTGGAGGAGGGGAAAAAGGGGTATTGTAGCATCAACGCTGGTTATGTGATTCAGGAGGAAAGTAGGGAGAGCTGGCATCTGGCCCTGCTGATGAATTCATTTTCACTGGAGTTACACCCATCTGCTTCCAGGAAAGCTATTGTCTTTCACTACAGATTTTACCAGAATGATACCAAGATGATTTGGAGAGTGTTGTAGAAATTGCAAATTCAGATGGATAGTATGCTGCTGTGATGCATCGTAATTAACACTGATTTTCTGCATGTTTCGGCACCTCTGGAATGGCCTCTTTAGTGGTTCTTCTCTCATGGTGCATTCATTGCATGGCACCTTTAACATTTTACCTGAAGCAAAGCAGAACCTCTTCCCTGCCCACCTGTGGTGCTGAGTGTCCCTGCCTGTGCCTTGAGGAGCCCTGTGCATGGGCTCTGCCCAGAGCAGGCCGGGAGGGACCCCACACTGTGGTCTGCAGAGACCAGTGTATGCTCAGGAGATAAAGCAGACATTCTGGAAAGGTGGGATGTGTTTCCGTGCAAAGCGATTCCCACTTCCATATCTTCAAACTCTATTGAATATCTTTATAGGCTCAGAAGGTTCCTCAGTATCACTGGCTTTCCCTGGAGGAAGACCAACAACCCTATGTGCTCAGAGAATTGTATCTCTTTCAAAGGGGCAAGTTTCCAACAGTACCCTGCTTATTGAGTAAAACCAACCATCTGAAGAAGAAACTATGTTATTTCAGTGCTGTCCCCTGAGCGCTTGAGCTGTGGTGTTCAGAAAGGCTTTGGGGTATTTCAAAGAGCCATCTACCATTTTGCTCCTCTTCAGGGAAGTGTGAACTGATGCAGTTAGCAATCCTGGCTGACATCAGAACTCTTAACAGGAGGAATACGTTCTTGCAGGGCAGAGGGAACTGAGGCTGCATTGCATCCCCTGCTAGCTGTGGTTATTATCAGTATGCATATATTACTAGTAAACTGCTGGGCTGGACGTTTAACCCATAAACTAAAAATACTTCAATGTTTTGCTCCTCTATTCAGAGATTTGCAATTGGAAAAAAATAAGGTTGTTATTTAAAAACAGGCTGCTAAAATGAGACACATAAAATATTGCAGTATTTTTATTATATATAAAATCAAGTCTTTGCATTTGTTTTCTATTACTGAGTTACACACAACAAATGAATATGCTCTGAGCCAACAATTTCTACTGTTACACATGTGCACTGTGTTCCTGTGCCTGCAGTGGGGTTTGACTAAGCCCTTCTATCCAGTTGAAAGAGGAGGCTGAATGATATTAGCTTAAGCAATGAGAGTCAACAGGAAACGGGGGATTTGGGAGCTGAACGAGTCTTGGAGCATGTCACTTGCACAATGGCAGTTCTTGGCATCCAGTGGCTTTGTGCTAAAAATTAAAGTTTATTCCTCAAAGATCTCCAATTTGGGGAATGTGTGGTGGGCTTGAAAGGGCTCAAAACCTCTTGCCTGAATGACACTCCTGGGGCTGGAGGGCAGATGAAGACTTTAATCGCTTCCAGTCATCTGTTTTGTATGGCTAAACAAAAAGGAGTTAGGGAGCATTACTGTGAGTAACGCCAGGACGTAACACATTCTGAATCATTGGTATGTTAAGACTGGTTGAATCTTAGAGCTAACAGTACAAAAAAATTACTATATGATCTTACTGTTTTATCTGCAGTGGTGACACAATGCCTTGCCTACCCACTCCACAGCTCCCTGTAGAGTAGTGACTGAATGCCAGCTATAATTGCCTGGAAAAACTTAATTTAGGGTTGGGTTTTGGTTTTTTTCCTGACTAATTGCAGAAGGACAATCACAACAAAATGAAGAACAAAGATCACTCATCTTGAGGTACCTTCTAGGGAGCATGCAAGGGCTGGACCTCCTTTTGCTTACTTCAAAATTGGCGTGTCATATCTTTGGAAAGACTCCTGATGTACATCAATGAAAGCCAGTAGAGAATAAGGTCTGATAACTTCATGCAGAGATGAATAGTGGAGTAGATCAACAATCACAAATCTTCCGATTTGTTCTCTGGAGGAGAGCTAAGC
The DNA here is from genome assembly GCF_004027225.2 of Strigops habroptila. Taxonomy (NCBI): domain Eukaryota; kingdom Metazoa; phylum Chordata; class Aves; order Psittaciformes; family Psittacidae; genus Strigops; species Strigops habroptila. Next base: position 43,264,603 of record NC_046359.1, read on the forward strand.
TTTTCATCACAAAACTGTATCTGGATGCAAGCAGTGGAATAGGGGTTTGTCACATCAGAGAGCCTTCAGGAACATATAAAGCAAACAAAATAATGATCAAAGAGACTTTGGGAAGCTGGTTTTTAAAAGGGTCTGAGCATTGCCAGGAAAGATCCTTTTTTTTTTTCTCCTTTCTTTTTGGTTCCCTAAACCACTGACTACAGTAACACCCTAAAGGTAGGAAGCAAGTCCATGACCCTTTCCATGTTGGTCCACAGTGCAGGATTAGGCTGTGTACTACATAAACCGTATGTTGTCAAGCAACAGCCTGACTCATCCTGCATGCTAATGTGACACCATACAATGGTATCACATGGACTGATACCATTCCATGTGATCTCCATCTATAGCTGTGCCTTGAAGACTTGCATTAGTTTCAGATTGGGTGTGAACCCTTCAGCCCTGGTTCATGCCAGGCTTAATTCTCATGTACATTCAGTGATTACTATCTCTTCCTTTTTGTGATTGCTGTTACTATTCCATGAAAGCAACAGGAACAAAGACTGAAAATGACTCTACATGCACACATGCCCATGGTTTACTATTCTCTGCTAATGCAAGATGGGATGTTAAGATTACTGCTTAGTTCCTTTCCATTACGGTGTCTTTCAGAGTGAGCTGTAAATCTATTATCACTCCAGAGGGATTAGTTATCATTGTGTCTGATTATGAGATTAAAGTATGATTAAGAAGCTATAAAATGGCAGGGGGCGTAAAGTCCATAACATGAAGAGAAAACTCTTTCCAGGATTAGACCATCACCTGCCACAGGCTGATCCCCCACGGATTCACCTGCCAAATGGTTTAGTCATTCTCTGTCTCTGTTTACTCTCTGGACAGGTGAAAACTGTACTTAATTACAGTCAAGGAATGTGGCAGCAAATGAATTAGTGCATGGAAAGTCAAAACTCTTTCCTGACAGAGTACAGGGATGGTGGTGGTGTGGTGGTATGATAGTATTCTTTTCATGTCTGCTTACCTGCTTCTACAAGCATTGAAGCAGAAATACCTGTATTTAAAGTTCCTGAATAAGTTGTTTATTTGTATTGGTCACCTCCAAACTATGTTAACATGAATGTAAAAGACTTTCCCTTCTTTCAGTGGGGCTCTCTTTAAATTTGGGGTACAGGAACATACACAATTCCTTAATGCAGTGTTCCAAGGAGAAACTAAAGGATACCAGGGCACCGTTCAACATACCTACTCATACTGGTAAGATGTTCAGGTGGATCAAATATCTTCTGGTGACCATCATGGGCTAGTAAGTTCTCTGTCTGCATCAGAATAGTGAGGAAGAGCATCAACCCTGGCAGCTGCAAGAGAATTTGTTTATTGGTGTGTTTATTGAGCCTGTTCTGTTTTAAGCAGCTCAGCCAAGTTTTGGTAATTTCTCTGGCAATGCTCATGGTACTGGTGTGAACAGTTTCTCAGAACTCGCAGAGACTTCTTGCTGCTATCCCAAACATTTCCTCTGTGTGATGTGATCTTACTGCTCCATTCCAAGTGCATCAGGAAATTAATAAATAACAAGCAGTAGCTGAACATTTATTGCTTTTACTTGCGTAAAAGGGTTGCCTCATTGAGCAAAGGCAGTGTTGCACTGATAACATTAAATATATTTGAAGTCTGATGTTTAGCAAGTACTGTCATTACCTACCTACTACAAAAGTTATATTTTTAGGGGTTCATGCGAGCCCCCCAGCTTCAAAGAACAAGGTCTGACACTGCCTGAAAGATGTCAGCCTCTGTGAGCAAGAGGCAGCTAATGGCTTGAGCCATCTTGTTGGCCCAGCTCTACATCTCTGTCCCTGAGCACTCTTTGTCACTGGTGGTGCTGGGCAGAGCTTGAGGAAGCATCAGAGGCAGCTGCCAAACTCTTTGATTAAGGAAAACTGATGTCCAGTTAGAACTGGCACTGTGATGCAGAGAGCTGGAGGCATCTCAGGAATAGGAGGCAGGGAACAATGTGGGACACTCACTGTGGGCACCTCTTTTAGGGGGTTACCCAGATGCTGTGTGCATGAAGGGTATGTATTGTTAAGCAACTATTCATGAGAGTAACACTGTAACAAAAATGTCTTTTTTGGTTTTTTCTATTACTTCACTTTTATTATATTTACTTCTGTGTGCTAAGAACCACATTTTAGTACTTTGAGGCTTCTCTTTAATGAATGAAAGCATGCCATTCGCTGTGCACCATCCTATAAGAAAAAAAGAAGTTAAATAGAACATCTTGGTTACCAATGGGAATAGGAAGGGAGACTGAAAGTCCGTCACCCATGTCTACCTGCAGGATGGAAGAAATAAATATCAGGCATGAGTATTTGCCTGAAAGTTAGTAAAAAGATAGTAAGAAGGCTAGAGCTGCCCAAAGCATCTCATGTAGGGCAGACGCTGTGTGTGCAGTGGAATGACGGTGGTTATCTCATTTAAGCTGCAGTGAATAAAGCTCTGAGGAGGGCTGCCAGGCCAGCTTTCACACACGCATTTTCTGCAACCAGATGAAAGTCATTTTCAAAGAACTAGCAATTGCTAGGAGGGTGTGCACCAATGAGCTCTATCCAGGGGTGAAGGTCTTTTCCACGGAGGCTGAATGTGGGCTTTGACAGCTTATGTTGCTCAGGGAAATCAATGGGGTTTTTTGTAACTGTTTGTTATCAGAAGGCTCTGTGTTATGCTATGCAATGGATTAGAAGAAGATTAGAATTGCAGTAAATAAGTGCTTGCATCAGGCTCCTGCTGTTTGAACTTTTTGCAGTTTACAGTGCAGGTCTCCTTATCGCTGAGCTTCTCCCAACCAGGAATCTGAGATCTGAGGAAAAGAGGTGTTTGTAGTTGATTTATTTTATTACTATTTTTTAATTCTGATTTCTTGTATTGCAATATGGAGCAGCACCCAGAAATCTGCCCCCAAACAATTTCCTGGTCTGCTAACATAGTAAAGGCAGATAGTGAGATAGCCCATACCCTGAGGAAGCTTGCAATGCAAGAAGATACATAAAAAACTGGAAGGGCATAGAGGTGTGTGGAGATAATATGAATTTCTTCTGGCTTTGCAACAGAAAGGAACAAACAACTCCTATTTCTCCTGACATGCCAGTATGCCGTCCATTAGTCCACATAAAAAGTAACTGATGCTGATGTTCTCTTTTCACACAATTATACTAATTGCAGTCTAATACACCCTGGCATCTATAGCAGAATTCCCGGAGATAAAGTGGGATTGTGATCAAGGCCCATGAGTCAAATCCTAGCTCTTGGATGTAGATAGTGCTGGACCAGATCTGCGGGATGAAAGATCTGGCTGATGAACAAGTCCTGCCAGCAGGGACCCTGGAGTGTGCCAGCTCCATTGTGGCAATGCAGGCAGTGTGGGGCAGCTAGGTGAAACAGGAGAGAGCTGAGCAGACCCAGGGTCTCGCGCTAAAACCGCTGAGAGAAAAGGTGTCTGAATTATAACTACCACCCTGTGAAGGATGCAATTAGTGGGCTGGGAAAATAGCCAGTGTCCAAAAGACACTCTATAAACACTATTAGATGGATGTATGGATGAAGGGATATGTAATTATAGGATCATAGAATCATAGAATAGTTTTGGTTGGAAAAGATCTTAAGCTCATCCAGTTCCAACCCCCTGCCACGGGCAGGGACACCTTCCACTAGAGCAGGTTGCTCCAAGCCCCTGTGTCCAACCTGGCCTTGAACACTGCCAGGGATGGGGCAGCCACAGCTTCTCTGGGCACCCTGTGCCAGCGCCTCAGCACCCTCACAGGGAAGAGCTTCTGCCTTAGGTCTAACCTGAACTTCCCCTGTTTCAGTTTAAACCATAAACTAAGATATCATTGAAGTCCCTGCTTGTCACATGAACAAAAGCTGCACTGAAAGGTGACCAAATGAAGGATAAGCTGGTCATTGCTCACTCACGACTTTATTATGGTATCCATATGTTCTCCTGGGTTTTAAATTCTTAGTTCCTGGACATGTACACATGTATTACACGAGAATCTCTCTTAGGATTGCTCTTGTTTCTTGTTATTCTTCTTCATTACATCTAGTCCTTAAGGGGGAAAGCTTAAATATGCTGTGTGAATGCAAATTGGTCAGAAAGCAGAAGGCAAGTGAAAGAATTAGAAAGGGTTGTTGTTTTGCTTTGGTTTGTTTCTTAGAGACATTGGGATTTTTAGGCCAACATCCTGAATTTTTTAAGACTGATTCAATGTTTTTGAATCCTTTGGCTTTTCTCTGGCCTGGTTCTGAGAAGCCTCTGAAAGAGGAGTCCCACAGACCTGTAGAACTGGGCCTGTCATGTGCTCTCTCTGATTTGATCTTGCTGCATTTCATAGGAATCCTCATTCCCACTTGGGGAGGGTGAAGCACAGTTTGGAAGCTGGAGATGAGCTTTCCTCAGGCACCAAAGGTTAGAGGCTTAGAAATGCTTCCCTTCCCTTCTGAAAGGCAAGGTGACAGCAACAGAAATGAAAGAGCAAGGGAAAGGAAAAAAGGAAAGAAAAAGTGGATCTGATACATTCTGAATACCACTATGCTATTCCTTGGCTGCTGTCCTCTAATTATTAAAACATGATGTTGGCTAATACACATCTTTTTATTTCCAAGGGTTTTGTACAGAATTACTCACATTTATGCATTTCATATCTCATAAGCCTGGATATGAATAATAATGGCAGACACCTGAGTGTCCTGAGCAGCCTAATGTCAGGGAAATGAATTCTCCAATTGAAACCAATAGTTAGCTGTAGTTTTTGGCAGGGGGTCTTTTTGATGTGGAAGCAATGTTATTCAGGTTAGATGTTTTAAAATATTGATGGTGATGTCTTTACCTCTTTTGCTTGTAAATAGGTGTAGCTGGCACGGCAGTTACAATACTGGGCATTATTAGACCTAGGACTGGACGTTACTAGACCTAGGACTCTAACCTCTCCCAGCACAGGCAAACAGAGGAATATTAGTCCCTTGCTCTGTGCAAGGTATTTGGCAATTCTGATGATGGGAAAACTGTTGACCTCAGGTGGATCTGAATACCTGCTCACCTTTTAACACTCACACTGAAGCTATGGGTTGAATTAAAAGTATAGCTTCAGGAACCTTTCTGCCTGTGAACTTCCCACTCATCAGGTATGAGGTACATTATTTTCCTCAGTGTCTGGCTCTGATCTATCCTTTCTGTCTTGATATTCCCTCTAGGACTCACCTAACAATGTCACTGTTTGTTCAGATATAACAAAACAAAGGCAACAAACCTCACTAGATTCCCTATGGATGCCCCTCCCCACAAAAAAAAAGCCCAAACACAAGGCTTCTGCCTTTAGGACACAATTAAGCCTCCAATTAACAAGTACATAGCGGAGCTATCTTTGCTTATTGGGAGCAAAGCTGAGGAGCTCCCATTAAGCATCCCCTTGGATGAAACCATGAACACTTCTTGGGGTTGCTTTGCCTTTCCCCACCCATGCAGGACAGTCAGCCCCTCCTGTCACAGGCAAGCAGAGTGCTCCTTCATTTCCTTGCAGAATAACTTAGCCTGGCTCCAAATCTGTCCCCCAGCAGCGCTTGGCTGTCTACCTGGCCCCTGATCGGGGCCCGAGCTGCTGCCTGCAGCGCTCCTGAGGAAATGTCAGGAACTTACTCCCTTCCTTGCACTTTTCCATAGAATCATTTAGGTTGGAAAAGACCCATAAGATCATCAAACCTGACCACTTAACATAACACTGCCAATTCCACCACTAAACCATTTCTAAGTGCCATGTCTACAGGTCTTTTCAATCCCTCCAGGGATGGTGATGCATCTCACTTCTCCCTGTGCTAACTGGGGGCAGCCATCCTCAGAACGAAGAGAGGAACTCTTCATCAGGGACTGTAGAGATAGGACAAGGGGCAATGGGTTCAAACAGAAACAGGGGAAGTTCAGGTTAGATCTAAGGAAGAAGTTCTTCCCTATGAGGGTGCTGAGGCGCTGACATAGGGTGCCCAGAGAAGCTGTGGTTGCCCCATCCCTGGCAGTGTTCAAGGCCAGGTTGGACACAGGGGCTTGGAGCAACCTGCTCTAGTGGAAGGTGTCCCTGCCCATGACAGGGAGGTTGGAACTGGATGATCTTAAGGTCCTTTCCAACACAAACCACTCTATGTTTCTATGATTCTATGAAGGTGGTATTGTCCAGGTGTTGCCCTGGGCTTCTGGGCTGGGCACAAGCAGTGCAAGGTACCTGGCTTGTTTTGGGGGGAGCTCTGGGACGCCAGGGGGGATGAAGGCGCCACAGTCATAGAATCATTTAGGTTGGAAAAGACCTTTAAGATCATTGAGTCTAATGATACATCCTTCAGGAGCCTTTGCCCCAAATTCACTTACTTTCTTCTGAATGTCAGGATTAGGATGTGCCCAAGAGATGCTATCTTATATTCCTACCATGAGATTTTATGGAAGATGTCTATCCATAGATCTAAACCTAACCAGACTCTGTCATATCAAGACCCGGCTGCTGTTTCCTGCCGGATGATTTGTCCTGTGACAGCTACAAGAGAGGCTAATGAAAAATGAGAAGAATGTGCTGGCCATCTCAGCAGCCATATTTCACAGTGTGGTTTTGAAACCGTTTGTTTTCTTAACTTCCTGAGGTCAACAGTTACGGGAGATGGATGTCACCACATGTGCTCGTTTGGAAAAATAGCGATGGTCTGGCTTTAGGTTAGTGAACAGTGTTATGGGAAGGCAAAGAAATTGATGTGAATAAAACAATGTATTTGCCTGGGACATGCTCAGGATTTCAGAAATCTCAGTTCAGGATGTTGATTGGGCAAATCCAGCAGGTCTTTCTGTTACTGTATTACTTGTTCCAGAACTGAATAAACAATGCATGAATATTCAGAACTACCTTAGGCCTTTTTTTAATGAATCTTAAGGCTTTCTTGAATTCAAGTATAAGCACAGACAGACTCCCATCTCTGCCAGGGAGCTTTTGATCTCATCTTGGTATGAAACCTTTTTATTATTCCTCAGGTACTGGACATGCACTCACTTAGGCTGCCAGCCGAGCTCTTGAGGACATGAATTATTAGGGAAAGTAGTCTACTGAAGACAACAGGAGGAGGCTTTAATAAAATACTTCCATTTAAAATGTTTTAGTTGAAACATTTAAAATGTTTTATTTAAATAAAATACTTCCATTTAAAATGTTAGACGAATTCAAGCAGCAAAAAAGCCACATAAATGTTCTTAGCATTTATATAATATCCTCACTCCCAGCTCTAAAATACTTCCCAAATAAAGATACATATCCTCATTTTACAAAGGAGGAAGTCTGATGTAATTAGTTCTGCTTAAGTGCAGAGCTGAAGACCTGGAGCCAGCTGTTAGTGGGGCCAAGAGGGAGCACTGGTCTGTGCTTCCCTGCCAGTTCAAAGCTCAGGGAGCAGCGCATTTCCCAGTGTGGGGCTTTGGAACCCCCGGGAATATAGAATCCTTGAATGGTTTGGGTTGGAAAGGACCTTAAGACCATCCAGTTCCAACCCCCTGCCACGGGCAGGGACACCTTCCACTAGAGCAGGTTGCTCCAAGCCCCTGTGTCCAACCTGGCCTTGAACACTGCCAGGGATGGGGCAGCCACAGCTTCTCTGGGCACCCTGTGCCAGCGCCTCAGCACCCTCACAGGGAAGAGCTTCTGCCTTAGATCTAACCTGAACTTCCCCTGTTCCAGTTTGAACCCATTGCCCCTTGTCCTGTCGCTCCAGTCCCTGATGAAGGTCCCTCTCCCGCATCCTTGTAGCCCCCTTCAGACGCTGGAAGCTGCTCTGAGGTCTCCACACAGCTTCTCTTCTCCAGCTTTATACAGCAGCTTTAGAGTCTGAATTGGTTTAACATTATGGCTGCAGGATGGAAGTACCATCCAGCTGGATGTGTCTTGCACCCTATCGTGCAAGACACCTGGACACAACCGGAGTGTGATGATCTGTGCTGAGTCTGCAGCAGCAGTGCCTTACCTGTGTTAGATTCAGTGCCTGTGCAGTATTTCTCTTGCATGGGCATGCTATCGTGTGGGATTCGTTGCTCAATACCTGCTGGCTCTCTTAGAAATAATGCAGGCTTGTCCCCCTAGGTAGAGAGTTGAGAATATACAGCTTCTAGCAATAATAAAGAGCAAGGCGATGCTACTTCCACTACTTCAGTTTCCTGGCTATGTCATGCAGTGCGTTTGTGTGATACTCAGTGCTGGCTAGTGATGAAAAAGCAATGAACTGGAAGGAATGGGTATGACAAAAATGAATGGCATGGTATAACAGAAACTCGTTGCAACGCATGAGACGCCAATATAGAGCAGTTATGCTTAAAAATGCTGAACAGATGGCATAGGACAATGCAAAGATTGTTTAGCATTACCCTGAGGTATAGTGAAATATTGTCAGGTGTGGGAATGTAGTGAGAGTTTTCCAAAGAGGTCTTCTGGGACTGCTCCCACACCCCAACGTGTTGGCAAGCTTTGGGAGACAAATTGAAACTAATAGCTGAGCAGGTGGGACCAACAGGATCTGCACCCCTGTTGTTAAAATGAGGCTAATAATACAGAGTGGGACAGTGTTGTATATTCGATAGCTATTTTTGTTGCCCTTACAAGTGATTTATTTTATATAGACATTGGAAAAGATAAATTACGAGTAGCAGAGGAGATTAATGTGTTAGGCAGAAACACTGCAGCTCTTCTTTCAAATGCCAGTGTCCATACATCGGAAAATTTACAAGGTGCTGTGAAGCTCTAGCAGCCACTTTGAGTGCTTGAAATGAAGGCACTTGCTAGATTTAAACCAAACTTGAACAAAATATATTTAACTGAAGGAAAAAAAAGCCAACCAGTCTACTGCTCTTTTAAGAAACTTTAGTATTACAACTGCTGAGTTGCACACGTGTTAAAAAAATCACACTTATTTTTAATGTTAATTCCTATATCACATTAAAACAATTAAAGTACTACTTCTTTCTTGACTTCTGTCTGAAAGTATAAGGCAAATGCTGTCAAACGTTTGCATGTGGTTTCTGTGGAAACAGCCCAAGAGTGTTTTCAGTTAAAAGAAAAAAGGCTCTAACTTTTTGCAAATGATATTGGCTTGGGATGTGATGCTCTTGGAGAAGGATTCTCTGTTTCGTTTGTAAAAAACAGATTTTTGGAGCTTTTCTGTTAAACTTGAGGGTTTTCCTGTTTTCCACAAAAGCAGCAGGTGGTACTTGCAAGCAAACTCTATCTTCTAATTTGGCAAAAAATTCCCGAGAAGAAAATCTATGGGAGAGCTGCAGTTTGTAGTGTGAAACTTGGCAAGAAAAGCTTTTGCCTGCAAAAGTCAAGGCTTGCTTATTCCATTAGGTTTTTTAACATGCAATCAGGACATGAGACATCTGGATGCTCCCTAGAGATGGACAAAGGTCTCCCTTGAATTCTTTCTTATGAGAAATGCATGCACATAATTGCTTGTAAAGGTTTTCACGAAATCAACAATGAAAGGTGAGAATGTTGTGGGTTTTTTTGGTTTTTGTGTTTTTCTGTTGTTGTTGCCCCAAACAACACCCCAAATAAATTATTTTTTGACAAAACCCCAGAAAATCAAAGACTGTTGTTTACTTATTTAATTTCTGCTGAAAGTTTTCAGGAGCTGTTTTGTTTCTGCCTGTCAGCTTCCCTAACCCTCCTCCTCTTTTCAGGAAGCATCTCAAGTCTTTTTTGTCTTTTTCAGGCTTGCTTCATAAGCCTGTGTTACTGCTTACAGATATTAACATTCTCCCCAGGAATATATGATTCCTATGACTTATTCCTGTGTTGTGTTTTTAAAGTCTATATTTATAAAATTAGGCACTTTTTTTTTAAGAGTTTGATTCTACAGTTCTGGCCAAGAAAAAAACCTTTCCTGTGAATGTTAGATGTTAAGACACCAGGACCAATCTAAGTGACTGTTATCTGAAATTCCTTGGGTTTATGATCCTCCAGGAGAGCGTAATTTGGAAGTGGGCTCTCATGAAAGGCTGTGCCCCGCAAAGGACTGGCAGAAGCTGAGTCAAGGCACCGTAAGCCCATCACATACCCTCCTGGCATCTTCTTTCAGACCACAGCTGCCCTCTGGAGCTCAAGGAGGCTCCTCCAACCCAGCCTCCAGTAGTCACAGGCCATAAAATATTCCTTCTTGATATTCCCAAGGAGAACTGTTGCCTGCTTTGTTCTCTAGCCTTTGAAACCTGAATTTCCTGGTGTCTCTCCTCATGCACACACAAGATTACAACAGGATGGAGTCACCATCCCTGGAAGTGTTCACAAACCATGTAGATGAAGCCCTCAGTGACATGGGTTAGTGGTGGCCCTGGTAGTGCTGGGGAATGGTTGGACTTGATGAGCTTAAAGGTCTTTTCCAAGCCCAGCTGACTCTATGACTCTAAGAGTCCAAGCAGCCCTTAGGATTAGGGCAATCCCTTTCTTCATCTTGTGGTACCCTCCAAGAGCTCCCTCAAGAGCCACCTCTCTCCAACATCTGATTTATTGCTGCTTCTCCTCCCGTTGTTCCAGCAGGTCAATGCCACACTGAGGCAGTGACAGCATCCCTGTTGGAGGTGGCCCCATTTAAGACAGCTCTCCTCGGAGAGGCGGGTGGCCCGGCTACGCCAGTGCCAGGGCTGATGCGTGACAGACAGATGAGGCAGTCAGTGGGACATCACTTTGCATCTTTCTTTGGTTTTGGGGTTTTTCTTTCCTCCTTCCCTGGAGTTGTCAGGCTTTCTGCTCGTGGTGTTTCTAAGCCAGGCTTCCAACAGCTTTTTGAGGGGGAAAAACTGCCAACATACTTCTTGGAGGGTAAAATAGTCTTTGGAGTTCTTTTTCTTTTTGGAGGGTAAAATAGTCCAGTGAAATGGATAATGAAAATAAAAGTGATGTCAAAAATCAACATGAACGTTTAAACAGAACTTTGTCATTAAAGTATTTTTTAATAGTTTAAGAAATAAGTCCCAGAAGGCAAAAAAAATATTTATTTTGTTTTTAATGCAAGCAACAATAAAACAAGCAAAGCACAGTGCGTCCGGCTTAAGATGCACCTGAGAAAAACCTCTACAGTAAAGTTTCACCATTAACTTTTGATTTCTCTATGACTACATGCAGTGGCACTTTGTATTCATATAACTGAATCAAGCTTTAAATTAGAGGTAATGAAATGACTGTATATCTGATTCTTTCCTGTCTTACACCAGGATATGCAAATAGCCTGGCCGATGTTAGCAGGGCTAAAATCCAACCTTCAAGAATGAATTCTTCCTTGTGCTGTGCTTGTGTAGTGGCTGAATTGCACAGCTGTCAATGGTTTTTAAAATTAAATCAGCAAATTAAGATAGCAATTGGTTCTCATAAAACAAACTATACTGTGTGTCCCAGACAACACATATGTGGGAATTAATCTCAACCAGGCTGAGGCTTATTTAATTGATTAACTTTTAGATATGGTAAGTAACCATGCTGGAGTCAATGCAATAAATAAAGCCAAACATATGCTTTGTCTTTGCAGGGCTCTAGTCTTAAAGCTGAAAAGGTATAAAAGTGCTGCTGAGCTGGAAGCAACCAAATTTGTAATCTTTTGCTCTTTTACCATGTGAAAAAGAAAATACCTTGCATTATCAACAGCTTCATTTATCATGGATTTAAATGTAGTTCCCAGAAAATAGGTCCCATTAGGATATAATTAGAAGACACTGACATTTTTTCCAGCATGCGTTACTCTGCTTCTTATGAGGTCTGTGGGGTAGGGAACGCATTTTATCCTGAACTCATGCAGGATTCAGCCTCATACTGCACTGTAAAAACTATTCCCTGACACTTCAGCCTCAGATCCTTGTAAATGCTTGTTTCAGAATAAAATTTATATCTGAAGCATTTGGCATAGACAGAGCTGAAAGTAAAGAAGTTATTTTGTAGTGGCTTGGATGTGGCTGGTGCCTGTGACATGTCAGGAACTGCCAACAGAGGTGAGGCAGTAAGGCCAGTGCCTCTGTGAAACCCTCTCCAGCCAGATGGGATGCGAGGCTGGCAACGTGTAATTACCTGGCTTGTAATCAACTCTGGGACTCCTGCATGGCCTCTTTGCCACAGAGCTTTAGGTTCTTGATGTGGGGTCTCAAGGTCTTCAACTTTTCCATGGTTTTCACTCGTGTGCTGAAAATAGGTTGCTTCGCAGAGCGATGGCTGTGAAATGCAGTAAGTGATGCCTACTCTTTCCTTCTGCCTTGTTTAGATCAGTGTTTCAGACCCATGCTGCTAAAGGTAATTTCAGTCCAATTTTAGAGTACATCCACAGAAAAAAGTAAGTGAAAGCCCTAATTTTCCTATTTGTGGATTTACAGTGTGCTGCTTGTTTTGGATCATCTTTGTTGACAGCTCGGAGTTACTCTCATTACATACCATGCTGCAGTCATCATGACATCTTGCAGTGCAGGGCAAAACACATTTATTTTGGAGGCAAAAGATAGACCTAGTGGTTTCTAAACCTTCTGCTGTTTCTTTTTTAGATTATATTGAACCTATGTCAGGAGTAACATTCTCCTGGTACACGCAGTACTGGCAGCAGGGTGGTGAGGCTGCCATGCCTCTGCTGAGCTTGTGGTGCATTAGGGTTTTTGAGGAGCTCGTTGCATTCCTCCCAGTCCTCCCACTGGTGATGTCTGAGCTGGGGCTCTTGAGAGAACTAGATCTGGCTACCTCTATGCTACACACTCAAGTGCATGCAATGCTTATTCCAGTATGTAAAGGAAAATTCAACCAATCCAGGCTTGTCTATTGCAAAATTTGTCACAGAGTCAAATTATTTACTTGTACAGAATATGTGTTGCAAATCTGTTAAGAGCCATCCAGCGTGTGTTTTCTTATTTGAATACTGAGTTTGTGCTGTGCTTTGAATAGTAGAGTTTGAAAAACTCAGAAATGACCACATGTATCAAATATTTATGCATAAAATGTATATGTGTGTGTGTATATATATATGTATTTGTATACATAGAACAGTTTTGGTTGAAAAGGACCTTAAGATCATCCAGTTCTAACCTCCTGCCATGGGCAGGGACACCTTCCGCTAGAGCAGGTTGCTCCAAGCCCCATCCAACCTGGCCTTGAACACTGTCAGGGATGGGGCAGCCACATTATACATATATATGTTTAGACACGTTATATGTGATTGACTTGGACCATGTTCCAAACTGGTGCAGTAATGGTCCTGTTTCAATGAATGCTAAGCAATATATACCAAGGATCTGGTTCTTTTAATATTAAACTGCCAAAATATACGTTTGACTTCACACCTTCAGCAGACCCACCGCTGCGCACAGAACATGAAATAAAGTGCATGCAGTGTTAGGCCTTAATTTATAGTCAAAAGCTAGTACGACTTAGTCCAGAGTGTGCCTTTGTGGAGCTTTCCCATTTTTCATTAAAGATGATGTTCTGTGCTATAAATGCAACTGCTCCAAAAGCAAAGAAAAAAAAAAAAGGGAAAAAAATGAAACAAAATATTCCTCAAAATTAAAACCAGGATGATATTCTTCTGCGGGCTGTGAATGTTTTGGACTGATATGTGTGTGTGTGTATATATATACGCACATCTAAAAACACACAGACATCTAAATGCTAGTCCAAAACATACATAGTGCTATGTCTGCCAGAAAGGAGTTTTGTTAATGTGTGAATTTGTGAACTGTTGTACAATTAGGCATTTTTAGCTTTTTCTGTATAAATATGTGGATAGTTTACTCAGGGTACTGAAGGGTGTGGGAAAATCTCTCCCCGTATCATCTCTGCATTTATTCTGATTCAGCAATTAAGATTATCACGTGGTCACACTTGGAAAATGGTTGGAAAAATGTAAAAAGCTGGTAGTGCAGAGAAAGAAAGCCTCTGGGGTGTGATTTGACGCCTTTAGTGCTTTGGTGCTGTAGTAATAAGCACAAGTTTGTTCTCTGAAGCCTGCAGCATAACCTGCCATGCATTTATACCTGCAAAAGCAGGGGGTTTTCCCAACTGTTTCCATATTTACATCTGAATTCTTCTAAGAATATGATCTGTGCATGGTGAGAAGAAAGTGTTTAAGGGGGACGCGGGAGAGCTTGTGACAAAGGAGCACTATCAACTACTGGACAGACTCTGCAGCTTTTGAGTGCAGGAATCAAAGAGAGCGGAATGGAGAGCTGCAGGCCACTGGAAATTACCCAGTGTAGGCAGTAATCCTTTCAGTCACCTACAACCGTGCTTCCCTTGGACTGTAGGCTTTCCCTGTGATCAGGACAGGCAGAAAACACAAAATCAATTAACTAGCCATTCAGCTGGAAGCATTTGAAACTGCTGATAAAAATCAGCACTTGGGAAGGGTGGAATGAGGCAGCTGTAATGTTTCATGACTTATTTTTGGGTTTTGTGGGGTTCATAATGAAATCTCCCTTGGGTTTTTCTTACGGGTAAAATCTTATATGGAGACTCCAATCAGTGTGTCACACATCTTTCAAAGATTCTGATGCTTTTTGTAAACTGCTTCCCTTACAATGATGAATTACTGAGCTAACACTCCGGCTAGGTTGGCCCCGTACTCTTATGCAGTGTGGACAGTCAAGGCATGGAATTTCATTCTTACTTGCTTTGCCCTGCTGGCAAAAGCCCTCTGGTGCCAGGTCTCACATTCCAGCTGTTGTGCATTTATCTTACTATAGCAAAAATGCTTTATCATTCCATAACTTTTTTTGGGAATGGAGGTTCAGGGCAGACAATATTTGTGGGAAAAGCAATGGAGTTTGGCTGTGCCTTCTGATATCCTATGGGATAAAGTGGTTTGTCTCCCTGCCACTTAGAAATCTCACATACAGACAGACATTTGCCTAAAGAGCACCAAAACCACTTTGCTGAGTCCAGTTTCTGTGCGTCCCCATTAGACACAACAGCATTGCACGCTCAGGGATACAGATGCTCCTCACCTGAGGATGCTTTTCTTTTTGCCATATAAACATGCTCCCTGCTCTGCTGCTGCTCACAACCCCATGTCTTTCCCTGTAATTGCCTTCTGACAGCTACCTGCATTTCCTCATCCCTTTCCCCCTTTTCCAAAGAATCATAAAACCGGGTCAAACTTGCTCAGTGTCAGATTTCGCTTCCAAATTGAAATTAAAAGCTAAAAGAAGTCCCGGGTCTTCCGAGGTTCACCAGCTTCTTGTCAGCCCAGGAGTCAGACACATACCAATGTAAGCCAATCTAGGGCCGAATGTGGAAATAATGTGATTCAAAGTCTCCTCTCACTGCTTTTGTCCGTACTTCCCTTTTAAAACTATAATTTACTTAGTATCTTTCTCCTTCCTATTTGAGTGTCTTCTATCCAACAGAATATATAGATTACGTTATTGTGTTAGAGACTTGACATGTCTTAGATACAGGAAAAAAGCCCATTTTTTGATGGGTGGCATAACGATATAGGTAAAAATATGTGACAAAAATTCACATGATTCGTAACTGTGTCCAAGACAAACCTCTTACTGAATTGAGAAGCTTTACTTGGGTGAAAAGAGACAGATCTGTCCAATTAGGCACAAAGCTTGCACACGGGGATTATTTTTTGTTATTTTAAAGAATATATTATTTATTTCCATCAGAAGGAATACCAGTGGTAGTTTACTTTGGAGAATTCTGCTAAGCAGCTGGGCTTCAAAGAGATTAGATAAGCTGATCTAATTGCCAAATTTCTGGTGCTTGTTTCTTGCTAGCCATCGTTTTATTCTATATTAAAGGTTCTGTCTTTCACTCCTACTTCCACATCATCTGTATTTTGTGTAGGGCCAGGGTTGGTGAGTAAACAGTAACTATGGTAATCTTGAAATTTCTCTGTTCCTATGCCAGCCCCTGGACCCATCCACCTCCTAGGTGCACGTTAGGGTTGCCTTAAGGCTGTTCTATCTTAGGCCTGCTGGAGTCCCATAGGAATACTGGCACAGCTGGGAAGAACAAGACTGTCATTACTGCACAGGTTTTATTTATTTATTGGTTTTATTTATTGTTTCATGGTAGTATTTATACTGGCCACATTTCACATTTCTTTTGAAATCAAAGGTTTTCAAAAGTGGTAATTTCATAAAGAAGCCAGACAGTTAAGAATACGGGAGCTACAAAACTTGCTAGAGCCCAGTCTATTGAAGGTATCCAATTCTATACATGAGCTGCGTTAATTATAGCAATGGGAAAAGTGGGAAAAGCACATATGTGATAAGGCACCAGCTGTGAACAGTTCAGTGGTCTACAAAAGTGCTCCTACTGTTGCAACTGCTAGCAAAGTGACCTGGGGGTGAGGGAAAGTCCTGGCAAGAACTCTGAACAGGAATGCAAACACAGCCCAGCCACAGAGGCCTATTTGATCACTAAAACTGTGACATTTTCCAGCATGTCCAGTCACTGACAGCATGACATTTCCAGCCAAAATGACTGTCCCACGGTGCTCCAACGAGATCCACTGTGAATGTTCAATATTTGATCAGCCCCAGAAGGTCTCACTTGGTGCCTATGATGGAAGTATGATAGCAGAGTTACTGCATTAAATCTGCGTAAAGTTTCTGATAGGAGAAATTAACTGTATTCTTGATTCCCGTTGCTATTCATAGAGAAACTAAGGTTTCAGTCACAGCCGGAGCCCAGCTTCTTCCTTCTCCTGGCCTTTGGGAGGGTCATGGGCAAGTCCTGAAGAAATATGCTGACTTCTATGGGGCAGTTTAGCTGAATGAACCAAGAGGATGGACACGGTGGGGGCAGTATGATGGGCTGCATTTGAGGTTCTTGTTCCCCTCTGTGATGCTCCACTAGCCAGTAGCCAATGACAGTAGGTAATAGGCCTCCCCCAGAAAACAACCCTCTTGAATTCAAACTATTTATTTATCAACAGATTGGTAAATTTGTTTACCAGTGATCTAAAGGGCGTCTTTTCAGATCTTGGCCCAAATATGTCAGTAAGGTGCCCCTGCTTCATGTTTTCGCATGTGGTGGATTTTCTTTTCATGCACCTGCTATTAGTGGTTAGGTTTCACTGATAAGCAAAGGCACAGCTTTGCTCTTTTGAATAGTTACTGAATTACATTTATTTTCTCGTGCTTTTTACTTGCCTCTCTGCAGAAGAGTTCAGGTTCATAGGCTTAATGCCTGAGTGATCCACAGAGCCCCATTTCCTCCACGTTTCAGTGCTCCAGGTAACAAAAGTTGTCTCTCTCTGGTCTCTGAAGTGGAAAAGTTAACTGTTCCCTTCAGAAAGAAACCCCCTTTTGTTCCTACTTTATTACTTATGACTAACAGCATTAGGAAGGGTTTGCCATTGTATCTCTGTTCTTGCTGCTGCTGCTGTGGTGTATCACAGTGTGCATTCATGGGCTTTTTGCTACGCTCCTGAGCGAATGTGCTCTTCGCAGCATCGCTTTGGGCTGCATGGCACATGCCACGTTTCAGGCGGAATCCTCATTACTTCAGTAAGACTGTGTGTCCTCAGCACTCCAGATGACTCTCCCAGCTCAGGGAGGATTACCCTGACAACCTCAAGAGTGGGATTTACGAAGCAAAGAGTGCAGCTATCGTCTCTGCATCTGCCTAGGGCGAGAGTTATCTCCAATTCACTGATGTCTGGAATTGCTTGTTATTGATTCCTGTAAATTGTCTTATTTGTCTGAGGGCTGCCCAGATGAACAGCAGACGCCTGAGAACTCTAAATAGGAGGCAGCTACAGAGTTCAGAGATTAATCTGTCCCTTCGGGGTGCTGAGCAGCCAGCAATCCAAACAGTTTGTTGTAAGAGGCTTAACAATGCAGAACAGCTGATTTCAGATTCATCCATTGAAAACATACATTCATGTTGTTGGATGTTGGAATAATGCTAAATCACTTTAATCTAAACCACATTTGAATACGACTCCCACAGTTTAAAGGGCACTGAATTAATCTTGTGAGGAACTGAGCTGCCTTGTAAAATGCATTTGTGTGATGTTGTAAGAAACTTATAAGCAACTTGACTGGGAAAGGGTGCAGCTCTTTCAACTTGTAAACCCGCACTGGTTAGAAATATATCGCTGTTTGAGCACGAGTCTAAACGCAGCGGAATTTGAACAAACTGTGCCTCTGCTTTCCCATATTTTCATGTGCTCATCAGTGGATATTTATGCTCGAAGCCTGCAGTAAGTGCACTCGTCATTTTTCAGCTGTCTCCAATTGGCAGATCCATGAAAAATTTGGTGTGCTCCCACTCAATTCCAAAACGTAACTAACAGGCTGCTGGGTCATTTTCTCTCCACGTTAATCCATCATTATCACCTGAAGTGCATTACTTTGAAGACTGAAGAAGGTCCGTATTTCAATTTAAATGATGCCTAACAGGTATAAGCTTGACATTTTCAGTTCCCACTAAGGCTTAAAGAGCTGACAACTTTTGATTTTGCTGAGAATATATCTTTTCCTCCTCAAGGATTTCTATACAAAGACCTAACAGTAGGCATGCCTTTATGCTAACCAGAGACAAGTCTTGCTAGTTATTCAGAAATGCCTTCATTTAGGAGGG
Source organism: Strigops habroptila (assembly GCF_004027225.2). Taxonomy (NCBI): domain Eukaryota; kingdom Metazoa; phylum Chordata; class Aves; order Psittaciformes; family Psittacidae; genus Strigops; species Strigops habroptila. Next base: position 43,283,223 of record NC_046359.1, read on the forward strand.
CTTTAAATTGTCGTTGTGTTAGAAAGAAGGGTTTTTTCCTTTTTTCCTTTTCTGTTAATTCATCAGGTAGTTTGGTTGTTGTTTTGTGGGTCTTTTTTGTCTGCTTGTAGTCAAAAACTTCATGATCTTGGAGAAGAAGGATGGTGCTGGCAGATACCAGCTTTGTTGGGAAGGAAATGCAGGAATCTGGTTTTGCAGCAGCTAGATGGGCTTCAGCCTGGATCTGTCATCTAGCAGAGGCAAAGGGAGGCAGTAGCCCCTTTTGGGTGAACTGGCAGAAATGATCTCTGTGGAAATCCTTCTGGAGGTATAACATGGGTTCTTCAAACTTGCTGTGTACCAAGTCCTACTCTGTATGGAGAGCAGGAGAGCCCACAAGCAGAAGGATAGGCATGTTGCTGGTACCCTATACCTAGAAGGAGTTTGGAGGGGGATCCCACTGTACCAGAATACACTCAGTCCTCCCTTGCCTTTCCCCCAAGGCACACGTACACACAAATGCATGCCAGGCGTAATACAGTTGCCAAAGGTTGGGAATGTCAGGTTCAGTCAGGTCTCAGGAACCCACAGATGTTTCAAATCAAAATGTTACCTTAATAAGAATAATGAGGTGTTTGCAAGAATATTTTGGTCTGTGCCATTTGAATGGGAAAAATTATCTTTTCTCTGCTTCAGGCATTCTGCTCATCTGAGCACCTTCAGCTCAAGCCCCTTCCCATAAGTTATCTGGAGAAGAAAACTAGTAGTTTCTCTCATGGGCAATGATGGGTATAATTTACTACCTTAAATATGTCCAGATACACAGCAAGGTATTCTGAGTGATCTATTTCCAGTGCTGCTGGGGTGCAGGGTCATGGTACATGCTCCACAGCACCAGGCAGCAGGTGCAGAGCTGCCCATGGTAGGAGGAAATGGACTCTCAGATTCGCTTTATTTCACTTTGGGCACAGCAAAAACATGTCTGCCAGCAACCAAATGGACCCCAATCTGCACCTGTCATATAGGAAAGGTGGTAGCTGCTTTTCAGAGAAAGGAAGGAGCTGCCGCTGTCAGAGCCCTGCTGCCTAAAAGGTCATGGGAGAAGATGGAAAGCATTTTGACACAGCTTCCCGCTTTTCCTGGGAGACTCCTCGAAGCCTGGGCCACAGCTTTTGCTGGATGTAATTCAATCTCTCTAGCTTTGAGATTTTTCCTCCTCAGCCCGCCATTCCTTAGAGAATCCATCTCATGCTGAGCAGTTTTGCATAATGAATTATTAACCACACATAATTCAGAAAAGTGCTTTGAAAGAATTTCCTCTTGTTTATTTTATGGGGAAAAAAACCCCGTCCTTTTCCCCTCAATTATAGCGTTTCCTTTACTGAAATATTTTGCATGAGATTGTTGTTTTGTGGGAAATTACACAGCTCATTAACTTCTGGAATAATTGGTATCCAATGCTGTAATCAAATCACAAGCTATAAATAAAAGGAATCTTCAGGTACAAAATCGTCATTGAACCTGTCTCCCAAAACATTCAGGTTTTGGATGCATCTTGCTAGCTCAGCAAAATCTAATTTACCTCCTTTGCTTGAAGTGCTTACCTATCAGAATGACCTATTCCTATGGGTAGCAGAGCATTAAATGGTTTTAAGCAGACCGTACTAATATCCTATGGACATATTGACCTTTTAAAGATTATTCTCAAAAGGGGCTAATAAAGACACACACAACAATATCATTTATAAATAAAAAGGCTGAAAAGAAGCAGGCAATTGAGCAAGAATACCAGGTTTTGAACCTGGAACGTTGTACAACTCTTTTAGAAGCTACTTATATATGTTTTCATGCCTTCTACAAGCTGTAAAACATCACTAATCCCATTCTATTTTTTTCAACCCATTTAGATTTATACTGCATTCCTCAGTGTCGTAGCTTAACCTCATTATCTCAAAACATTATATCTATTCAGATATATCATCATTAGGTGATAGGTGGCCTATAAAAATTAAATTCAGTGAGATGAATTTGTAGCTACATACATAACAGTCTGATCATTATGAGATATTATGGATTTATTTCCACTGCCTGTGCTGGTGGTGTACATCAGCAAAAAAGCTAACAATAAATACTTAAGACCATTTTAACGAATATATATGGAGAGAGATAAATATATGTACATATTGAGAGACATAAATCTGGACACATTTAGATGATGTCCTTCAGAGGGCTCCTGAGAGGGTGAAGTAGAGGGCCTGGTAAAAAGGATCAAGCTTAGGCTTGAAAACGAGTATTTTATATACAAGGAAAACCATGGATTAATCATATGTATGTGTATGTATGAACACATACACATATATATCTTTAGAACAAAATGTATCTTTACTTCCTTGCACTGAAGGCAGAAGACCCATCCAGGCAGGTAACAATGGCCAGACTTGTATTAATGCCCCAAGTGTCTGCAAGCGAATATCTGCCGAGTCTCCAAGAGTGTAAACCACAATGCTCTAATCCCTGTCTCCCTCAGCCCTCTTGCCAGAAAGGACACACTGCTCAGAGTCCCTTTCTCATGGTGGTGCAGCTGTGGCGTCTGAGAGAGTATCTGTACGTCATCTCTATTCTTCCCACACGTTTCAAAATCCACATCCCAAACCCTTGTGTAAAAAACCAGCAGGCAAATGTAATCTACAGCAGTACTGGGTGGGGAGCAGCGTCTCTGACTAGGTTTGCATTGTGTTTATATGGGCTGATATGAATAATATACAAACATCTCTACTCCTTTGCCATATGATAAACATCATGTTCAGTATGGAGTTTCAAGATTTGGATCTGTCATTGAAACATCTGAAACAATACGTACATGACCAGGTCTGAACCATCTGAACTGTTAGAAATACAACTGTCCTGCAAAGTCCACTACAGAGCCAGTGAGAGAAGCATTTACAGGCTCTTCAAAGGAAAAAGGTCATGATGAGCCAGAGGTTTTCAGTACTCAGCTTCCCTTTGGTGATATTGTTAGACATGGAGAATATTTAAACAGGGTTTATGGCAACTGGCACATCAACTGCCTTGAAATGATATGTATAACAAGGGAACTAAGGAAAGACTAAAAATATAATCCCTAATCTAAAGCATCTGACATGTTTTCTGGACAGTAGTTTGGTATTACCCAGATGTATGCTCACAGAGCTGTCTACGCAAACCAAAACCATCCATCATACTGAAATGAGTTGAATTAGGAAAGTTTGGCTTTTCTAGTCAAGCTTTAATTTCAGTTATTCCTGATTTCACACTCTTCAGCCTCTCCTTTTAAATGACATTCTGCTGCACACCCATCATGCTAAAGCTTCTGAGATTGGGAATGCAGAAGAATGCAAATCTGATTTCTAAAGATGGAGATGAAAATCTTCAAACCTCCATGTTTCTAAAGGAATGCATTCCCTAACCATTGAAATATTCTTAATGTGTGTGTCTAATAAAACAATTAGTAATAGTGAGTATGAATGTGGTGGTGTATGAGTTGTCAGATCCTGAGGACACTTCACAGCTACCACCACCCCAGTCCACAGTGCACCTTAGACAGACTGCTTCTATAAGCCTTAGCGTCTCTGTGTGGAAATGCCCAAATCCTGACCTTCCTGAAGTGAGCATGGGATTTAGCAACCCAGGCCCAAACCCCTACCGGCCTGGGAGGAGCCAATGACAAGATTATCTTTACCGTAATCTCTTGTTTGTGCTAACATGTTGCCCTGGTTGAGGGCTCAGTCAGCCATGATTGTGCTTCTAAGGGGTTTGGGGTCACACTCCTGCCCCATGGGAGCATGGTTCACACCAGCTCGGGTCCCCATGGCTTAGAGCTGCCCTTCCATGGTGGGGCTGATGGGGTGGACACCAGCCAGAGGAATGCCAGCAGCGCAGAGCTCAGTCCGTAGCTCCTTTCTCCACACAAAACAGGCACCCTCAGACGTATCCTTACCAAGCAAGACACAGAGCAAGGCTGTCCTTCCTCATGCTTTGCTCTAATGTGGGAAGACATCTGTGTGTGTCAGGAAGCTTCGCTGCAGCCCAAAGGCTATCCATGGTTTTAAAATTGGAAGCAGCATCATGCTGGCTTACTAAATACATGAGTAGGAAAACTAGATAATTCCAGGCTGAGTGCTTAAAACTTTTCAGTTGCACCGTTTATTGATACAACACATATTTAGCTGCAGCCCTGCTCATCTGAGACCTTTAAAGGATTTAATTCATCCACGTAAAACCTTAAAGGCTGTTGTGCATGGCTGAAATCTGTATTCCTGTGACAGAAAAGTGCCTTAATGGTATCTTCATCCTTTAAACAAATGATAATTAGATCACCAATATTCTCTTTTAAAATAGCTGTATCACTTCCATATCCACGTGTTTTGAATTTAAGGTGCTGCTGAAGACTCTCTCTGGATATTCTAGCTTAAAAAACCTGGCAGTTTGTCACCTGCAAGGGAGGACAACCACAGCATGGAGGTGATGGTGGCCACGGTGACCTGTAAAAAGAGAACAGTGAAATATCACTTGCTTCCTCCCCTCCAAAGTCTGGGAGAAACTAATAAAAATCCATCTTTTTTAATGTGAACAAACCATGTAAGGAGAAGGAACATTCTTTATCATGGAATCACAGAACCATTAGTGTTAGAAGGGCCCGCTGGAGATCACCCTGTCCAACCCCTGCCAAAGCAAGGCCACCCAGAGCAGGTCACACAGGAACGTGTCCAGGCGGGTTTGGGATGTCTCCAGAGAGGGAGACTCCACATCTCCCCTGGGCAGCCTGTCCCAGGGCTCTGCCACCCTCACATAAAGAACTTCTTCCTCATGTTGAGGTGACACTTGTGTTTCAGTTTATGGCCATTGCTCCTCGTCCTGTCACTGGGCACCACTGAAAAGAGCCTGGCACCATCCTCCTGGCACCACCTTTGAGATATTTATATGCATTAATACATATATACACACACACACCAGACAATATTATTATCGGAAAAAATAGACAAGGCTTCATATTCTCTTCAGTGATGTTGTTGTTAGTGAGTTTGTCTACATTTGTTTCAAGTGTGCCCTGTTAGGAACACACCTCTTCTCAGGTGACCCTCATCATTACTGTCTGCCAATAGCTTACTAGCTTTAGTTCTGTAAAGGAAATAGGAAGCAGCTGGAATTAACAGATCTGAATTTATACACCCACTGCAGAGACCTCAAGAAGCTGGGATTTATTAGAGCTTAAAGGTGAGTGGCTGTGCCCTGGTTACTTGCTCTAAGTATTTGCAGCAATGCCTTATTTCTCATCTTTTCTGACCTTGATTAACTGAGCTGTTGACAGTAAGATTTTTATATAAATTATTTTTTTGCTTTTAAGTTTTAAATGTAGAGTTTTCATTATAACTAACACCTTAGGAAATCATAGCCTTACACAAACTGGAAGATGCTTTTGAGCCTCTGTAGGTACCTTTGACTCTATGGCGGTCCTCACCAGTGGTGGCGAAGAGGACGAAGGAAGGAAGTGATGTGAAGTTCTCTTAATAACTGATGTTCTTGCAGTTCAGTATATGGGATTTCTTACAACATGAGGGTAAGATGGTATATATAGAGTGATGTAGGAGGCCACAGGCTCTCGTAAATGTACACAATTTTCTTATTTCTGAGTACCTGGGAGAATGCATTCACTGATTGCTGATACAGGCTGTGCTAGATAGTCCACATAGAGTAGTAAAGTCTCTATGTTAAATATCAGTTAGTCCTCAGGATTCACATTTAGTTTATTATTCCTAAGTCTTGCTCTCACAGTAACTATTCTGCCTGTGATGTTTCATATTTGCTAAGTATCTCTTCTTTTTCTTTTTCTCCTGTTATTTAATATTCAAGTAAGCTTATTTTAACAGTGCATTTTACTTTTTATTTGGGGAAAATATAATTAAAGTAGAATGTACACAGGTTTCTGCTCTTAAAAGCAACTGAGAGCATCTTGTTCGCACAGCACAGCTATTTGGGGCAAAATCATTGTTTCTGTAATGAAAACACAGAGTTAATGGTGCAACTGTCCTGATAGACTTCCAGGTAAGTGTTTTTTTAACATTCACTCCAATAAATTCCTATGAATAGTTAAACAGCTCAATACAGCTTTAAAGCAGTGTGAAGAGTCATTTTTGCTGTGAAACTGTCTTCTGAATAAGAACATTTCCTTCAGGACAGTAAGCGGAAGCCTTCAGCCTGCTTTCCCCTCTGACTTCTTATTTATAACAGCTATTTTAATTCAACTTTAATTCTATTTTCTGCCTTTGTTTAGAGCTAACCACTGTAATTTTATATGGCATGGTTTTATTGCTATTGTTGAACTTCCTCTGCCCGATTAAGCACTGGACCAGTGCTTAGCCACCACTTCATGAGCAGTTAAACCATGTAGCACATCACTACTAGTTGTGCATTAACACCAACCCGGGATTCATTACATGGTTCAGCAATACAGAAACCTATCTCATTATGCTCCAGCAGGGTTCACCTCGGGCTGAATTCTGTCTCATACTTTACTCTTGGTATGGATGCAAAAAGTCCACAGTCTTGCAGGAGGCATGGTTACACTGAGCAGCTTGTCTTTGGACCTCATCTGTATGCTTGCAATAAACCCAGTTAGTGAAAAGTGCTGAATTGACATCAAACCAGAGTCCTCCATCCACCCTGTGAAGGTGAAGGTGCAGCCAAAGGTGTCTGATGTGCTGATGTTGTTCCCATCCCAGACTGGTTTAGGGGAGGAGAACAAAAATAAAGGGGAAAAAAATAAGGGAAATAAGGGGGGGGGGGGGGACGGGACGACAATTCATGTTCTCTTAACCACTTGCCCCCACACACACTCCAGTGGAGCTTCCAGCAATTACTGCTAACCTGGGAGATGGCATTTGTTGTGTAGATAGCCATTAGAAATATGAGAACCATCTGGTTCCTTTCTCCTTGCAGAGCAAACAGCTATCTGCCAAGGTGGGCTGAAGTTAGATGGAGTATTTAAAGATAAAAGGCTTGTTTTCTTTCTGTAGTTTCTCTCAGTCACCCAAAATAACTGCATCTATTTATTTTCTTTCCCTGCTGTTACTAAGTTTAGCTATATGAGGGTCCCCATTTTAGTCCTCTTTTCTATCAGTTTGCCCTTTGTGTCTTCTCTTTTACCATTTCCATTTAATTCCAGCTCAGCTCAGCATGTGCCTCTGAGTAAAGCAATGAAATAGCTGTGTAGTCAAATCTACAGTAAAGATTAAACTTGGTCTGTGAAGTGGATTTTAAAGGATATTTAATGTATTTCTTCAAGAACGGCTGGGATTTTCAGAGAGAGCTGCCTCTAAAAGGAGGGAAAAAAAGGTGTAATGCTGAATGACAGCTACTTTCTCATAGACTTCTAACCTGAATAAAGAGGAGTTTTCTCAAATTAGACAACTTTTCAGTCCAGTTCTTAAAGGTGACTATATGGACCACCATATATGAAAACATGGTCTAACAAATCAGTTTGAGTTAGTTTATTCTAATGGGATGTTTTGAAACGTGCAGAATCCCCTTTGAGAGGTTGGGGCTGAACCTGCTACCCCTGAGGCTCCATTGTAACCTGCTGTTGTGCTCCTCTTCCCCTGGCAGCTGGATGCTAGGAGATGCTCAGCCAAGGGTGCAGAGAGGGCTGTGAGACAGCAGCAACATCCCCAAGCAACCCTGCTCCTTGGGGAAACTGCAAGCTGCGTGATGCCTGACTTCCAAGAAACTTGCAAAAAAGAGAATTCTTTCTGCAAGCAGAGAAACACCAGTTCACAACTTGGAAATATATGTATTGATGTCTGATTTCTTGCTGCTCAAACATACTTCAGGGCTTCATTTAGCCTGGGCTCAACTGCTGAGTGTTTATATAGGCTACTGGCTGTTTACATTAGGTCAATACACAGGATGGGCTGTTTATACCAGACCAGTAACAAATTCCACAGCACAGTCTGTGTCTACCACTGCTCCTTTTGATACTTGCAGAGCTGGAAAGGAGTAAGAATTTGGATCTGGAAATAAACAAGCAACAAACCCTCCTATGTTACGGAATATTCCTTCTTGCCTGAGAAGTGACCAGCACCATAAGTTTTTAATGGGCTGTTCAAACATCTACAGCATGGGGAATTAGCCCAACACAGCATAAATGGCACATGGTAGGGAAGAGCTGAGAAGAAGGTCAACAGTCCGAGCTGATGTTTGTCTCCATCTGCAGGGGGGACAGAAGACCCATTTGTAAGCACTTCTTTCACTGCACACACAGGTTTGCAGAATGCTTAGCTCACGGTATCGCTGGTTCCAGCTCCACAAATGCAATGACTTCTATGTTTAATCCAAGTGTTCCTCTTCTATATGACTTCGTGGGTTACTCTAACAGAGCCTCCTGCCCTGTATGGACAATGCTATTTGTATCCTTCACAACATTGATAAACACTTGCAGCGCTACTGAAATGTTTCTTTGCCGCAGATCAGTGCGTTTCTGTAGGGCTGTGGGAGATGGTGGGTTTCAGTCCTGCTGCTTTTAGCAACCCCCTGCTGATCTGACCTGCGAGAGTCCATCCGTATGGGATTCATCCCAAAACAAAGGATACCTTGGGCCTCAGTTCCTCATCGGCCACCATGCTGTTCCTCCTTTGTTCCTGCACTTTCCCAGAAAGAGTGCTGCCAGTTGGAGGGAAAATAAGAAAGCAAGCCTGTCTTTAACTTGCTTATCTTGCAGGTCCTAGTAAACCCATCAAGAAAGGTGCTGCCTGTCCTGATGCTGCTGGGGACCTTAGCCCTGTGCTGGATGAGCATGGATCCCAGGAGGCCAGAAATAGCTCATTGTTTCTGGAAAATGCAAGTTTGATGCCTAAACCTTCAGATCCATGTATTTTTTTTCACACCTCAGCAATTTTGTTTGCATTTGACATTTAGCTCCAAATGCATTTTGACTTTGCCTCGGTTCTGGGCCCGCAGCTGCCTGTGTACTTTCCCTAGAGAGTGGTGCAATGAGAAAGGATGTAAGGTTGAACAATACCAATCCAAAAGGGGTTTATTTCACCTACTACTAGTCAGTTAAATGAGCTGAAGCTAGTCAGCTCTGCACCCTTAACAGCTGATGAAGTGAAGAGGCATCCCTTGAAGGCGGTTCTTCCAACTAGACACAGAAATGGGGCAAAAAGCATCTGAGCAGTGCCTCATCCCATCTGCAGACTATTGATTATAGAGGAGGCCTGGATGAGTAGCTTGCATTAGATATCCAACTTGCCAGTGACTAAGGTGGAGGCAGAGGAACCCCCCCTCTTCCAGTCCTTTGTAAGTGCCTACATGCACCAGTCTCACTGGGACTACCAAGTAAGCTAGTAACAAATCGGTTTTGTGAGAATGCATGCAGAATTTGCATGTCTGTCTTATTAATAAACCCCATCAACTACTTCATGTGCCAAGTCCTGCCACCACGGGACTGCCATCTGGAAACTCCACAGCCCAGCTCCCATCTCTGATAGGTCTAATTCTCCTCTGCCTCCTGTCTGGTTTTTACTTTCAGATGTGCATTTCTATACCTGTGTCATGCAGGATCAAACATGAGTTATAATGTTAATAGTAGATTTTATTAGTAAATAAATCATTTCAGAAGCTCGCAAAGAAACGGAAGCTCTTACGTGTTGGCAGCATTCAGTAATCTGCCTCCTATTAATAATTAACTGACATAGTTTCCCAACTTTTTACTCCTTTACAGATGCCTCTCACTTGGCAGCCGGCCTCATCCCAGCCCAATCAGGAACACAAACCTCCTGGTGATTCCAGCTGGCTGAAGGGTCAGGAGGCTGAGGTTGGATAGCCAGAGGATGCAGCACTCTGCAGGGAGCAGCGGCCACTCAGAGAAGCCTCTGTGAGTAGAAAAATTCAGTGTGGTCTTCTTTAAAAAGCTTTTCTCTGCATTTGAATCTTGGGCATGGATGCACTCCATGGGAATCTGCTTCCAGTGCTGCTCCACAGACTCGCTTTGCTCATATTTCATGCTAAGGAAAACAAGCTGCATGGTACGTGGCAGCCGTATGGGTCAGTGTTGGGGAGGTGAAGAGTGTGCACCCAAGCAAATCAATACTTGCTAGAGGGATTAAGGTGGCTGTACATTTCTTTCCCTCTCTCCTAAATCAGCCCTGCTCAGCCCAGGCGTAGGCAGACTCACATATTGGGAAGTGAAAGGAGCCTCTAAGAAAGATACAGACAGACTTTTCAGCAAGGCCTGTTGCGATAGGACGAGGGGTGATGGGTTTAAATGAAAAGAGAAGATATTCAGGCTGAATGTGTGGAAAAAATGCTTTACAATGAGGGTGGTGGAACATGGCACAGGCTGCCCAGAAAGGTGCTGGATGCACCACTGGAGATATTCCAGGCCAGGCTGGATGTGGTTCTGGGCAACCTGATCTGGTTGAAGATGTCCCTGTTCATTGCAGGGGGTTGGAACTAGATGAGCTTTGAAGGTCCTTTCAAACCCAAACCATTCTTTTATTTTATTGTAATTCTATGATGCAGCTGTTCAGCTGCCAGCACTGCACTTGCTGTGGGGCTGCATCCATTTCTGAGCCCCCACTGACTCTGGGAGGAAAGAAACGTGCCCCTTGCAGCTTACATACCTATAGCTGGTGTGGAGCAGCACGGGCACACCTGAAAACAGAAGAATAAAGATCCCCCTCCAGTATTTAAGCCTCAAGTTGCAGCCCTGGTGACTTGTTGTTCATGGTATTTCTGGGGATCTCTCCTGTGCTGTACAGGATTGGGTCTGCCGCTCGCACACTGCCCTGTCGGTTCAGTGTAAATCTGTAGCAACTCAGGATTTGGAGCACTCTAAGCTGAAGCAGAAGTTTGCCCTTAGTAAAAGCACTGCTGTTTGACAGGGCTCTGTGCTTGTTTAATGTAACAACTGCACCGGTTTTCTAACAACAACTTTAAATGCCATTCATCAATAAATCCATTGGGCTACTTGGCTTGTATTACATGCCACTGATTAACTACCATTAAATTAGCAGTTAGTGTAATCAGATATAAACATTCCGTTGTGGCTAAGCTGTTAAACATTTTTTTCCCCTTTTTACAATTGAGTGTAACACATGTCGGCACGAGACAGGCTCAGTAATTTCACATTACTGCAGCTAAATTATGTTTGTGGGCTCCAGAAACGCTTCTGGTGCTACCAGGCTCGTAAACACCTACCTGGCAAGGAAAAGCTACAACTTCTGCCCCAGAGCGTTCAGGGTTTAACAGGATTCAGTACAGTGAATTTACTACATAAATACGTGCATGGGCTATGGACAAGAGACTGATAGGAGGAGCTGAGAATTTGATTTGCTATTTGCCACTGATTTTCACCCTGGCTCACTTTATTGATTGGTGTAAATTATCATCTGAGTCATACAGGAAAGGTACCTACCTAGGTGTTTGCAGTTCAAAAGGAGAGGGATGTGACTCTGTGTGGCTTTCAGCTTTGGGAATTCTGGGCTGTCATAGTCAAAAAAGGATTTAGTTTTCTCAAAAGGAGATATTTCATAGGTATTGATCCGTAGAGTAGAATTAACTGTATTTATTTTATATGTAGCTCTGCATCTTCTCCATTGCTAGACATTTTTGTAACTCTCAAAGACAGGAAATACACAGCTGCAGAAGTACTCCTAAACCACTTCCTTAGACAACTGTGCAATATAGAACATAATGAAATTATTACTTGAAGTTGCTTAACAGTGCCAATATTAAATCATAAAAAGCTATCAACCAGCAAAACTGTTCCCATCATAGCCTTGTGTTCCTTCACTTTGCAAGAAAACAGCAAGAACTTGCAGCACACCCAGACGATCAGAAACACAAGATGGGGAAAGAAATGAATAAGAATGAAAAAGCTTTGTGGATATAGAAGCTTCTTTGTTTAACAAGTAGTTAAGGAACTGGGGGAAGAGCTTTCTGGGAACACTTTTTTTTCCCCTTTCTCTTTGGTCAAAATATAGCTTTTTACTCAGAAAGTTCTTAATATACAGATTTTTTTTTTTGAGCCTATTTTGTTCTTACCCTGTTTCCCTATTTAAAGTACGCTAAAATGGCACTTAGGGACGTGGTTTAGGATAAAGTTGGCAGTGTTAGGTTTAGAGTTGGACTCGATGATCTTAAAGGTCTTTTCCAACCTAAATGATTCTATGATTGTAAGATGGATAAACTTCTTTTCAGACAAAAAAACCAAAGCTGTGGAACAGAGCTTTTTCAATGTTTGGGTGGTGGGTTTTGTTTGGGCTTTTTTTTTTTTTTTTTGGTCTGTATTAAAATAGATGATGTTTTTGTCATTTAGATATCACTGTCTTGGCTTTTAGATGCTTATATGCTTTAGATTATACTTGCACATAATTACAGGTGAAAATTTGCACCAAAAACATACTGTTCTAAAGAACTTGTGAGCTGGAAGTTGCACTGCTAGATCTGGTGCTTGAAAAATTCAGCCTTGTCTCTTTAAAACCCCTGTAACATTTGGAATATTGAATTCAAATTGTTGGGATTTTTTAAATTATAATTTATTTTTCATTTTAGTTGTACTGTTTGGCAACACTACGTGGATTGTTACACTTTACTAATATGTTGTCATTTGCCCTCATGGAAACCTGTAGTTTCTCCAGCTACGTTCAAGTGGCTTTCCTGAGTTGTCAGCCTTGAAATGGGCAAGCAAGAGGATTCAGCTTAGCTGCATGTGTTGTCTTACATTACATCTGACAACTTGGGAAACTTATAATACAAATTACTTGGCCACTCTTCAAATGTATTCTCCCTCACTCTTGACTATGAGAAAGAGGAATTTCTATGGCTGCTCTGAATATTTTCTTCAGGGGTGTAAACCTGTAGAAACTGGATTAGTATGTTGACTCCCTCAATTAACTTTAATCTAATATCCTGCCTATTTAAATTAGTGTAAACATTGGTGTATAGGGTTAAGGGAAAGAGTTGAACTGAAAAAGATTTATTTAAGGATTAGCGTAGTAGCTAAATTAGAATTAAATCCAGTAAGTAAACATCCCAGCAATGCAAGTTGTGGGAAACAAGAGACCACAGCAAAGATCAGCGGTTTGAAACAATAAATGTGCCACCATGGGAAGAGAAAGGAAGAAGGGGGAGAAAACAAGTAAATCAAGCATTACTGTACAAATAAGACTCTAAGCCTATTACTGCCACACAGGTTGTGGGGAAACTCCTAATTAAATGCAATAGAAAGAAACTTTTATCCTTTTCATCTTACTCCCTCAATTTGCTCAGTTGAATTACATTGGCGGACTGAAATACCCACAGCAAATTAGAATAAAAGGATAGATTTGTAGAAGAATCCCTGAAGGTACACAAATTAACAAATTTGCTGGCGTCAGATGCGCTACAACATCTAGTGAGGGTTTGTTAGAGACTTCAGATGAGAAAACAAGCAACAAAACCCAGCTTCACCCTCTGTTAGGCAGCACTGGGGACAAGTTTGCCTGGCACATAAATGCATGAATGGTTTCTCAGCCTTAGCAGAGATTTTCTCTCTGTTCTGTGCAGCAGTTTGATATGGACTGTGGTTTGGGCTCCATCTCTCAGTGCCCCCCTGCGAGACAGTGTGCAGCAGCCCAGGACTCGCTCACTGATTCCAACCTGGCATAAGAATTCCAATGCGGAGCCCAGCTCCAGCATTCCCTGACATCTTTAGGGCAGCTGCAGGCTTCCTCCAGGGTCTGAGAACCAGCCAGAGGTTGGTCACTTGTATCTGTCTCCTGTATCAATAGGAAGGGTCTAAACGGAGCATCTTGGAGTCCAGGAGCCCTTTGTGTGCCGAAGGCTGAAGGAACATGACTGTGCTCTCAGACTATGGCAAGCTGCCTTCCAGATTTTCAAATAGCAGTACTAAGCCTGGCTCATGGTATTTGCTTAGTAATACCTTCGGATAGAAACATGCCATTTACTGAATTATCACCCTCAGACCTGAATTTTTGATTGGCAACTTGCTTTGCAGGTATCAATTTGATCAATCCTACTGAATCGGTGACAAAAAACCTGACAAAAGTCTAGCCTGGGGTAATATGGCTCACGGCCACTCTGGCTAAGTTTATAAATTAGATAAGGGCTTGTTCATGCAATAATACGTTTTCAACTGCTTTTCTTCCTGCACACCCTACAGCCTTAGCAAATGTTTGCTGACATTTTACCATCAATCCTTATTGGCAGAAAACTTAGCCCATCACCATAGCGCTGCCAAAGGGAAGCTGGGGCCGGTGTTAAATGAGGCTTTTCCCCATCAGGAGCCAGTGCAGCAGCACTGCACTGAGAGCACATAAGAAGCCTATGAGGGCCTGGAGCAGCAGGCACCCGTTCGGGCAGAGCTGAGAGCACACACAGGGTCATCTCTTCCAGCAGAACATACACATTGCTTCCCAGCCACGTACAGAACTCATTTTTTAACTCGTTTTGGCAGTTTCTTTGTGCTTTATAACCCCAAAAGGCTGAAATGATCCTGCCAACTTATTCCAAAGGAAAATGTCTGAATTTCAGCTCCTATGAGCTATTGTCTTGTAAAGTCAGGCAGCTTTGTATTTGGTCTTTCTGACTAAAGAAGCTTTTAAGAAGCTGGTTCTTGGCAGAAGGTTTTGGACTTAACCATGACTGAAATACATCATGTGTCTTAACAGCATGCTTTGCATGAACTGCCACCCTGCTTGGCAGAAGATGTAAAGAAATGCTGGTCCAGGGGTCACTGGAACTTTCGTAGTGTGTCTTCTGAGGGGTCAGCAGGGAGTGGGGAAGAGTGCAGCATCACTCTTCATGCATCATCTCCTTGCTGGACAGGGAAGATAGAATCATAGAACAGTTTCGGTTGGGAAGGACCTTAAGATCATCCAGTTCCAATCCCCTGCCATGGGCAAGGACACCTTCCACTAGAGCAGGTTGCTCCAAGCCCCTGTGTCCAACCTGGCCTTGAACACTGCCAGGGATGGGGCAGCCACAGCTTCTCTGGGCACCCTGTGCCAGCGCCTCAGCACCCTCACAGGGAAGAGCTCTGCCTTAGATCTAACCTGAACTTCCCCTGTTTCAGTTTGAAACCCATCACCCCTTGTCCTGTCGCTCACAGCCCCTGATGCAGAGTTCCCTCTCCAGCATCCTTGTAGCCCCCTTCAGACACTGGAAGCTGCTCTGAGGTCTCCACGCAGCTTCTCTTCTCCAGGCTGAACAGCCCCAGTGTTCTCAGCCTGTCTTTGTACAGGAGGTGCTCCAGCCCTGATCATCCTCGTGGCCCAAATAGTTTACAAGTTTGTTACATCACAGGACAAAAAAAGTCACTCCGTAAATGAATCACTCTTGTTGTACTCCTCCGTCTGCACGCTGAACACCCTGTCAGGCAGTCCTGTGATCTGCTCTGGGTGCATGTGGATGGTGAATATGAATGCAACAACTCAAGTATTCCTCATTCACTTTAAAAACGCACAGCCACATGAGCAGTAACAAAGCATGCAGCAAGAAGACCTCTGGGTAAAAGCTCAGCTAAACAGTTTCCTAATAAACCTCCCTGTCCACATCGTTCAATGCTGCCCACTGCAGCTTGGGTGATGGAGGCAGAGGGTTCGGGTCCTGCCCTCAGGGCTGAGAAACCCTCCTGCACCCCTTGCTCTGCCATGGCTGTGCTGCTCCAGGCTGATGCTGCCAGACATTGACTGCCCTTATGACCCACCATAAAGCAGCAGGTATGGGGAAGGTGGAGGATCAGGCGTATGTCCATCCCTAATCACTATCTGCTTCAAGGTTTTTTTTGCTCTTTTTCACAGCATTTGACTTTGGGAGCAGTGTCTCCGGGCCAGCAACTGCTATCTTCTTCAAGCTAAGCAGATTTGTGTTTTTCTGACTATGTAGGAGGACTTGGGTCTCCTGTGAGAGTCCTTTTATTAGATGCTGGGGAAGAGAAGTCTTACTGTAAGCATGATTGGATGCCAGAGAGGGACTCTTCATCAAGGACTGGAGCGACAGGACAAGGGGTGATGGGTTCAAACTGAAACAGGGGAAGTTCAGGTTAGATCTAAGGCAGAAGCTCTTTCCTGTGAGGGTGCTGAGGCGCTGGCACAGGGTGCCCAGAGAAGCTGCGGCTGCCCCATCCCTGGCAGTGTTCAAGGCCAGGTTGGACACAGGGGCTTGGAGCAACCTGCTCTAGTGGAAGGTGTCCTTGCCCGTGGCAGGGGGTTGGAACTGGGTGAGCTTAAGGTCCTTTCCAACCCAAACCAGTCTGTGATTTTTGAAGTGAACCCAGCCTGCGTAGGAAGGGCAAAATCTGTCCAGAGATCAACTTAGTAAAGTACCACGGCATATAAATAATTTAAGTCTGCTTAATTCTGTTACCTTGGAGCCCTAAAGAGTTACAAGAGGCCCCTTAGTTTCAAATGGGTTATAAAGAGAACACTTTTTCAAGGCTAAGTCCCATATACTTTTCTCTGAAAATCAGATCTGAAGAGGTTTCAGCTGGAGTATTAACCCTGAGATGTTCACTGGGCATGTTGGGCCAGTCTGGACACATTTGCTGGCATCCTGACAGGTCCCTCAAGAACATACATATGGGGAGTTTATATTGTTTAAGCTGACACAGCTTGCTGCCTCTACCAGTCTCTGCCATCTCACCATCTTCACAGGAGCCTGGCAAGGGGCAGCTTTTGCTTTACAGCAACAGGAGCCTTAAGCTAAGCTGGCAACACAGACCATGGTTTGCATATGCTGGTATTGGTTCTCCACTCATGCTGGCCAGAGGGAGATGGTTTAGCAGCAGTGAGGCGGGGTGGTAGGGCAGGAGAAGGCAGTGCTGCCTCTATGGCTGGGCTGGCCTGGGCTCATTTACAGTGCTCGTGAAAGTACAGCCTTGATGCAGGACCCATGCAACTTAGTGGGGCTACTTCCATTGACATCAGCTTTGATGTCAATTGATTTGATATCAGTTGATTTTTGGAGCAGGTCTTTGGACAGGATCAGTAGGGAAAAAGCTGATTTACTTGTGATATCTTACTGCCTATTGCATTAATCCTGCATATATTAAAAAATCAAATCTGAGTAGCTGTTTCCTCCCCCTATTTAAATAAATTCAACTGCTCAAGCTTTAATTTCACCCCCAGAGCTCCACACTGGCCAGCCCTGTGTGTGGAAAAGTCAGCAAGCACGTTTCAGCCACTGTAGGGTATTAATGTAGAAAGACAAAGCTGGGTCGGTTCTCCTTGTTGCTCTTACTGGCTATAGAGTTCACAGCCTGGGATATTAGTAAATATTTATGTTTAATTACTTTCACTTAAGAAAAACAACCACAGCCAAGAAAACTACAGAGCAATTTAATGGGTTTAACTTGCCACACTAAACCGCCTTCTAAACATAATGAATTATATGAAGTCATCCGGTTTCAGACTCTCTTAAAGAGGTAAATTTAATTCAAATACGGTTGCGTATTACTAGCTCAGCGTCTGAAAACATTTATAGTGCCAGTGACTGTTCCATTGCCCGAGTTATTCTGCAGCCTGAAAGACAATAACAAGCTAAGCTTAGAAAAGCATGCTGTGGTTTGGTGTAACTGATAGATAAAATTGCTGGGTCCGTTGCCTCAGGCAAGAAGTGCCAGGTGAGTGTGTTGGAGTGTCCTTTCCTGTAAGATAGTCTGGGTTAAAACAAAATCAGGACAGTAAATATGGCATTAGTTGCTCAGCAGCATTGGTTTTTAATCTTATCCTCAAGAAAACAGCCTACAAAAGAGCTGCTTCCCTCTGGGTCACAGCCTACAATGCTGTCCTTCTTACATGCAGTGATTAGGGTTCAGTTGTATGTTCTTCGGTCCATTGTTGCAACATAATTTAAAGATGCTTCTGTTCTTTGGCTTTCTGTTCTCTGGCATTTCTGTTCTCTGGCACTTCTTCTGTTCTATGTAGAGCTCATATTCAGGGAGAAAAGAAGGGTAACATTGGATTATCTACACAACTCTTTTCCTCTGACAGGTAAGTAATGGAAGGAACTAAAGAAAAATACCTGTACTCTTCCATTTAGGGATGCCCAACTGCTGAACTATGTGTAGGATTAGGAACATCCATCAGTGTAATTTTTCCCTCATGAGAAAAATTGTTATCACTGGTCCGAGTGTGGCAGTTAAGAGCCAGAAGGTCTTGCCACAAAGGCTGTAAAACTTCGTGAGGCTTTCAGTATCCTTTAAATGGTTGTCCTTTAAAGTAATGGCATACTCTAAAGCTCCTTATGGGGCTTAAGGGCTTTATTTGCCTAGGACAATTGCACACCTTGTGAAAAAAGCTGTAATCCAAATCCTGAGCTTGGTTCTGCCAACTTTCCGGATGTTAATTGCTAAGTCTGTCTATCAATGTTAGACAGAAAATGCATGGGGAGAGTCCCTATATTCTTGATGTTTCTGTAAAGATATGCAACTCACCTTTTGCAACTTTGCTCATGTATGAAGAGCACATGTAATGAATGCAGAACTGAGGAAAGATTTTTATATTAGAAAGTGCTGCAAGTGTAATAAACAGTCCATGCATAAACACAATGCTATCATACTTTAACTGTTCACCATGACTAGCTTTGAAGACACTGCTTTGCCAGATTTTTAATAGGACTGTGAGCACATACATCATTCAGTGGAACTGGCTTTGATTTCAAGAGCTTATGGAGTCCCAGTGAAATCACGGTATGAGGTTTCTTGGCGTTATGTTTTCCAATTGTGTCCTAGTTCAGGTACCTTTTCCCATCAATTAAATTCTTACCTGAGAACACATTCATTCCCCTTGATTCATATTCCAGCCTTGAAGGAATCCCATGCATTTTAAGTCGACTGATCGAAAAGTAAACTACTGATCCTTACTTGTATGGGTAACAATATCAGCTTTTGGATCATTTAAAATCCTGGAAGCTCACTTCACAGAATGGCAAAGGGTTTCTTTTCAGTAACAGACAATAACAGGGATAGGGACTGTCTGCTTCAAGAGGTCACACAGCATCTGGCTGAATGGAACTGTAAGCTTGCAGGCTCTGCAGACTACATGACTGCATTCATTTGGCCTGATTGCAAGCTCTTCACTTCCATTCACATCCAGCTAGCTCTGACTTCTAATTAATTATTTGATTCAAGTTTTACTCTCATAATACAAAAGTCACCCCTGGGAGAACATTGCTGAACGTGCTTGATGAATGTACGATCTCTTCTTTAAAATAAGCCATATATAAAGTTGCTTAGGTGCTCTTCCAGAAGACTTCTGATAGGATTAAAAGTGAACATGGAGCAATGGAAAAAAAATATTCATTAGAAGGGATTACATTTAAACCTTTCAAGATGACTGATATGTTTTTCCTTTTAACTCAAACTTGAGTGAGCTGTTGAATGGAGTTCAGGGATTATTTCTTGTCAGGACCTATAAAAAACTAAACTAAGGCATTTGAGCATGTTGAGCATGAAATTTTCATTGCTCTCTAATGCTGCATTGTAACTATGTCTGAAAACCAGTATTCACTTCTCAGAGTACTTAGCTATCTTCTAGGAGAACTAATTTCATTTCAGCTCATGGTCAGTAATCAGTCTGGAAATGAAACCATTAATTTTAATGCAGTAAGTGCATGTATACATTAAATTTTATTGCTTTGTTTGAATTTAAAAGGGCAATTTCAAGGCAGTGTAAAGTTGCAGGTGCCTGTACTTTACTGTTCACTTCTTAAGAAGGGAGAACTCAGCGTTTCAAACTTTTAGCCCTGCATATCACTGAAATAAGTTTCAGTGCTGCATGTTACTGAAATAAACTGGAAAGGTTTCAGGAGGCTTTAGATCAAGCTTTTGGACTATACCATTTATGTGAGGATCCTCTCGCCTAAAGATACATCATCTGTAAAGCACACAACAGAGTTGGCAGGGTCTTGCCATTACAATCAGTAATGACACAGATTTCATGAGTCCTGAAACTTGCTGCCCAAGCTTGATAAATGTAAAGATCTATTGAGCCAACTATAAATGCATTAAAGAAAGCATAATAATAAGAGCACAACCAAAGCCAAGAATATTTCCATTTTTTCAAAGGCTTCCAAGCATTTTATATGCCATAAGATCATATGCAGAGTCAAGGCATTACATTTCAAGTTAATGTCAGACATTCAGCTGTAACTTTGACTGTATGGGTTGGAATCAAACACAATATTTTCACATTACTTGAGTTTAGATTTTCTTTGTGTTTTTATGTTCCTGTTCAAAAGAAAGGAAATCCCTGATACCAAGGCAAGTAAGCTGTGTTCTGAGCTAATAAATCCTCAGGGAATTTGAAGCAGGTAGATTGTAAGAGGCCCTTTTAGGAGTCTGAAAAGCAATGGGTGACATTAGACGGATCTTAATGAGAGTTGCAGGTGCTCAGCTTTTAGGACGAGGTCATTTCCTGTGTGTTGGCACAATGACAAAGATGGAAGATTGAATGGTTCTTCTAATTCACAACCCAGTAATATATACTCCCTAGCTGGAAACGGCTGAAAAGATACCTTTGGAATGCTCTGGGTGCCCCAACACACCCTAAACACTGCAGCCAAGTCTCAGCATCATGAAAATAATAGACGCAAATAAGAATTGCACCGGTGGAGTGCTGAGATGTCACTCAGCCTTCTAGGAAAACACGATTTTGGCAACATGTCCAGCCATAGGCCAGGCCTGAAACAACCTCTAAAATCACCTAAACTTCCTTGTTATTCTCTTGACCACTGTTTGTAGTCACAGCTAAATGATTCAACGTAAATTCCCTTGAATAAACATGCAAATAAGAGCATGTATTTACATTTCAAATGGATCATCGTTAAGGTTTCAAGCTGTCAATAGGACCAGCACAGGAAAATGTTATTATTACACCTAAAAGTCTTCAAGGAAGTGTGTGAGAAGAAAGACTAATATCAGGTGACCAGTAATCTGTTCCTAGACAGCTTTTAATTCTGCTAAGCAAACATGAATGATTTTGAGTGTTGAATGAAGAAGCCAGCTACAGAACCTGCACCATGCATTTAAGCTACAGCTGGCTGGAACACTATACGCCTGAAGGCAACATTTTTGAGTTCAAAGGTAAATATTTGGTTTTTTTTATAGAGAAAATTAGTTGTAGAGTGTATTCGATTTAGTATACTGCTCCCCAGTCCAGCTTCTAATTGAAATGTATTAGAAAATAACCCTACTTCCACTGACAGTATGCAGTTTCCTAGAGAGGCACATGCTTTCTAGTAAACATCAGTCCTCTGGGCCAGGTCTAGAAGACAGAGGTCAGAACGTCTATAACTTCATATGTTTCCAGGCACTCTAAAGACTTCCTCTTACAACCCCATGCAAATTGTTTACAGCCTGCTCCAACGAGGAGCTTCCCATTAGGACTCTGACCACGGCTCTAAACTGATAAACCTCTCCCTGGAAACTTCCCCTGGTGAACCTCAGCATAATATTTTATTGTCTTTGAGCCTAAGTGTATACACAGGGATCCTTTCTGGGAAAAATACAGGCAGTAAATAACAGTGAGCAAGGAAGGATCTATACATTGAACCTGATTAAGGAGCAATGGTGGCATTTTGTCCTTCTTGCTGTTGGATTGAAGGGGTGAAGGGAGCTTTCTAACGCTGCTGACCTGCAAGCTGTCACATAGCATTTGCATGTGATTTCAGAAATTTCAGTATGACCTGCTTAGGTTTTTATTTCTTGTCATTGTGGGACTTTTTCTGTTGTTTAAGCAAACTTTTTAAAAGCGAGGAAACCCCATGCTGCACACTGAGGTACTGAGAACCATGTGTTCCACGGTACAGAAAGATATGTTATGATTCTTATCTTCGTGAGACTGTGAAAAAATAGTTCTTTGTCCTCAAACTCATTAAAAAGTTATTTAATAAAGAACTTGAAACCATTATCAATATTTACAAAAGGAATGCTTGAGAGCTGAGTTATGTGTTTGGAAATTCACCGAAGGCTCAGTTGCATAGAAGCAACAATATACGTGATAGGAAGTAGAGTTGACATTTCTCAAATATAAAAACCAGATGATGGAACGTTTAATTTCTATGACTTGGAGCAGTAGCTCAGAGCCTACTAATCTCTCAGGAATATTTTCAGCCCATCAGGGTGCTCAAAGAATATAAAATTCCCAGAATTTCTGGAAAGCCCATGGTGGGAGGGTTGGAACTGGATGATCTTAAGGTCCTTTCCAACCCAACCCATTCAATGATTCTATGAGCAGTGTGATTTTGCTAGATTCAAAGGTGGCTCCAGTCTTTGACCTAGATTTGAGGACTAAAACAATCCTTAAGGACTTTTGTTGGTTGTGGATTTTCATTATTTTGTTTTGTTCTGTTTTATTTTGGGGTTTTTTTTCTGAATAACAGCATACTGGGATTTTTTTTTATTCTCAGGATAAATAGCACCAAATTATCAAGGAATATTTTATGAATAACAAAGCAGGTTTGTGCACAAGTTTTTCTACTTGCAAAACAACACTGCTGACTTTATTGGCTGATATCTATTATGCTTTAGAGAAAGGTTGAAATCAAAATCCCACTGTAAAGTATAACCATATTTGACTGAAGATATATTCATATGCAAAATGCTGGGAGAAAAACACTTCCATAGAGAAATGTAGTCAGGAACTGCCCCTCTAAGTACCTGAAAGCTTCAGAACCTGAAAAATACGTAGAAATCCTTTCAGCCCTTAAACCAAGGGTACCCAAACCGTGTTGGCAGATCAGTCCCTGCCAACCAAGGCTGCAGGGTGTTCCCATTCTCATGGGACACGTGTGGAGCTGTAAAAGTGTGAGCACCCAGGGAGGATGTTCTGCAGACACCCTCAGGCTCAGCCAGCCTTGCAGGGTACCACTGGGCATCTCCCTCAGCTCTGGGGGTCAGTGCCTTGACTTTCCTAAAGCCAATGTCATCAGACGGGCCTTTAAACCCGCCTTTTGCATTGTTAAACGTGCCCCAGCTTCTGGGAATGTGTGCACTGTTTCTCTGTTTATTCTGTTCATCACTTAATCAAGGACTGACTCAATTCTTTTGTGCAGCAGCTGATAAAAACCCAAAAGAGCACAGAATAATTTCTGTAATATTTCTTAATATACAGCCCATCACGAGTAATCATGATGGAGGGAATACCATCATGTACAGAGTACTCCAGTAAAAAATGAGGGACAAGGGACAAACTCTGGTCAGGCAGCACATGATGCAGGTACATAGGTCTCCTGGATCACAGGACAATCCTAACCACCAGGTTACACTGCGAGGTAGCAGTAGGGAGCCTCAGTCTCTGCTTTTTCATGGGAGACACATGACCAGGGGTGTTTCAGGTTCTGAATCCCAAGTGCAGGCGCATCACCTTTCAGCCTTAAGCCAGGCACCCAACTCTATATTTCATTCTGTGCTTGCTTATGAGCTTAAGAATCTCTCTTCTCAGCCTGATGGTTGTCCTGACTCCCATTTGCAGTTAGTTCTCCCTCTTTGGATGTCCAGGCTTTTCCGGTGCATAATGTGGAGGTAAAAATCCTGGGAGTGACATGGCATCATGAAGTTGGCTGTTGTAAAGCTGACACGTCTTTTGTGCATGTATAGCCCCAAGAACCTTGGCCCAGCCTTATTCATACCAATATCACTCAAAAATAAGAGAGCAGTGCTGAAGCAGGTTAGGATCAGGATTGGGACCAAAAATACTAAGCATCATTTAGGTAGTGATAACTCCAGCCCAGGGCATGAGCCCTGCACAAGCACAGAGATGCCCATTGCCTATGTAATTAGTGCAGGCATATTTCTGTCTGGAGGGGTTGGAACTAGATGATCTTAAGGTCCTTTCCAACCCAAACCATTCTATGAGTCTATGAAACATTCTTATCTGGGGTCCAACTACACACACAAAAAAAGTCACCACTTATTCTTCATTTTTAATTACACTCTGAAGACTTTAGATATATACTTTAGAGGCTTGAAAATGGTCCAAGAGGAATGAAGAGATGGCAACAGGGCCACTTTAGTTACCAGTATCATGGCCAGAGGTGGAGCCTAACCACCAAGTACATTAGTTTTCCCAGAATTTTCCAACTCAGTGAGCATTCAATCAATATGTTAAGGCTGAGCTTTAAGCAGTAGTTGGATGAGGTTTAATCCATACATCTGGAAACAGCCTGTGTATTGCAGAGAATACATGCAGAGGGGGCTGCTCATGTGTCCCATGTGTTTGCTTTTCTTTGATTTTGTATTTGGGTGGGAAAGGGAAAGAGGAAATTGTCTGACATTTTCACATGCCTTTTTTCTTTAAGTGACTCTGAGAAACATTTCAAACACTTTGTCTATTCAAATGAGAGGCTGTGAAGCAACCCTGACATCTTTCCTGGACACAGTCTTGGGGTCCTCATACAAAGTACTGCATTTCCCTCTACTGCAATAAGCCTGCCAGCATCCTTGGAGGTAGATACCAAGGGCACAGGAATAAATTGCAGATCCAGGTCTTCCTCTTTGCCATGTCTTTGTGAACTGGTAGACAGCAAGAAATCATCTTTTGAGTACAAAATACTCTGCTCCTGTTCCTTTCCATTGCTCTATGTTTCTTGAACAATTAAGATTCAGACAACCACCTTCTCTACCTCACTCTGGCCCTTGTGTTTCTGTCCTGATTTTAATGCAAAATTGTTTAAGCCCTCTAAAAAAACTACTACTGCTGTGAAGGATTTTATGGCCTGGCAAAATATTCACACCAGTATCTTCTACAGTTGTATATAAATCTCACATCTCCTAAAGGCTTCAAGACTATGGAAACAGAGCAATGAAAATAAAAACACTGGCAATGATTAATTATGCCTGGATTAACAAAATGCCAGCCTTTGCTAATTGTCCTGGGAGTCAGGAGGAAAGGAATCAGCGTTTCCTTTCAGGAGGAAAGGAGCAGCTGCTTCCAGGGAAATACCAGGGCTCTGCCTTGGCAGTTTGAAGTCAAATGCTTGAGTTTTAGTCTGTCTTGATTTAATCCTGCAGCTGCCCAAAGCCACGGGTTGACCCAGGCTCCGACCTATCCCAATTCCTTAGGACAAGCTCCAAGATCTTTGCTTTGTATGGCATTTATGGAGAAAAGGGATGGTGCTAATGGTAAAATGCACCAAATTTACACCATCAATCCCAAGGCATTCAGTGATCCTCACATGTGTATGGCCGCGCACTATGCTCACGTAGCATCATGCTCCTTGCACATGTTACCATGATGTTGCCTGAATGGTTTTCCTCCCATAATGACTCCATGAAGAGAGAATCACGCCTCAGGCTCAGCAACCGATACAGCGCGCATCTCTGGCCTGCAGAATCGCGCCCAGTCCTTGCCAGAACCCCTTGTTACAGATGCTGGGTGGTTAGACCAGAGCCGCTGAAGCTGTTCCTTCACTTCTGAGCAGGTCTTCACTGGTGTCAATTCATAAAGCTTCACAAGTCCACTCACACCTGGAGCTCATCCCCCTGCATCAGAGTATCAGGTGATTGTTTGTTAGGCTGGATGGATATTGTGTGCATTGAAGTACAAACTCGAGGACAAGGCAAGGTGGTGTGATTCTAGGACAAGAGGAAACGGCCTCAAGCTGCACCAGAGCAGGTTTAGGTGGAGATGAGGAACAATTCCTTCCCCAGAGGGTGCTCAGGCATTGGAACAGGCTGCCCAGGGCAGTGCTGGAGTCACCGTCCCTGCAAGTGTTCACACCCCGTGTAGCCGAGGCCTCAGTGCCATGGGTTAGTGGTGGCCTTGGCAGCGCTGGGGAATGGTTGGACTTGATGATCTTCAAGGTCTTTTCCGGTCTGGTTGATTCCATGATTCACTGACAATGGGAAGCCCTGGGTTGTCTCCTGGGTGCTGCAGGGTTGGAGATAAGTCACTTCCCATGTGCATGTGGACTTCCCAGCTGGTGTGCAATTCCTTCCCTTTGGGAACAGAGCCTTCTGTGAGCAGCACCAACACCCCACCTACTGCTCTAGGGTCCTGACAATGGGCACACGGAGCGTTTCTAATGTAATATAAATTGTCAGATGGAAGAGAGAATTTAAAAACAATTTCTTTTGTGGCTGGTACTTCAAAATACTTTAGAAGTCATATCAAGAGGATTTTAAAACATCTTTATGAGCTGCTTTCTTTTCCAGAATAGCATCCTTGGAAATGACCCACTGGGTAAAAACAAACCAATAATAAATCCCTGTGAAAAAAACAGCCATTTGAATTTCCATGAATGTCATTGCCTTTAAAAGCCATCACAACCTGCCCTGTGTTTGGGTGGCACCACAGAGAACAGCTGAAACAGGGGACTGGCGGCAATGAGATTGCACAAAGATCCCATCCAGACTGCTGATAAGCACATTTGTCCATGTACCGGGCTCAAATAAAGAGCTTGCAATGTGAATTCAGGCCTGTGCCAGGTCATGATGCTACAGTTCACATCAACATGGTCCGGCAAGACACAGCCACACCACAAGAGTGAAATCAGTGGGAAGAAAAAGCCACAGAGTAAACAGCTCACTCAAGTAACTCACCCAGAAGCTCAGTGGTAAGTTCAGGCAGCTGCCTGCCTGCTACACACTAGATATGTGACTACTACTTTCATATAGACACTTGCAGCCCAGCTGTGTTGGCAGGTTCTGTTTTTCCAGGTGCCAGGCCAGCACTCCAGGAAGCTTACACTCTTAGACCAGAGTGGGCTGAGGCTTGTTGGCTGCCGGTGTCACCCTTCCATGCAGACCAAACACCTCACTCCCTGTTTCAGCCTGTGAGAGGTGAACCTGGGATGGCCTTTGGGCGCTAGTTTCCCCAGGGAAAGGGGCCAGCACACTGGCTGTTCTAAACAGTTAACTTGGGGGCTCCCAGGGTTATTGCTAACAGAACTGGTCCAACATCAGTCGCTCCTTCCAGGCATAATGAACCAGGGAGCTGAGCAGCAACTGGGAGGAGTGAAAAAGTACTTGAGATGCTATGGAAAATCATGGCCTGTCCTCCTGCTTACCTTATCCTCCACCTTTGTAGAACGTGGGAACAGGCCTTGCCAGGGAGGGCTGCTGTAGGTTTGGAAGGGCGCTTTCCAAGCCTGCCCGTCGATCCTCCTGCCCACATGGTCCTGCCATTTTATTAAATTCTTCTGAATTTGCTCCTGACCTAGGCTAGGCACTTTTCTATTGACATCAACTTTTGCCACTTCACTATTCCACCCCCAGGTTATTAATAAAGGCATTAAACAATATTGGTCTGAGTCCTGCCTCTCTAGGGCACCTCATTATTAATCTCTTTCCCTACTAGAATTGCCGTTATTTCATATACCCATTTATAACCAGATTTTAATCATGACAGGACTTTACCTCTCACTTTGTGGTTACCAAGTTTCCTTAACAGTTTCTGCATGGGTGTTTATCAAAAAGGCTTTTGTATGTCCAAATAAATTATATCCTCTGGTTGTTCTTTACCCACTATTTTATTAACTCTTAAAAGTGTAAAAGGTCTGACTGGTAAGATTTATTCTTCTAGCAGCTACATTACTTTTTTTCCCTTTGCTTGAGACTTGATATTTCCCTGCAGATTGTAAAGTATTTAGAGCAGTGACCTCTGAATCTTGTTGGCTTGAAGCAAGCACCAGATGTGTTGTCAGTGTATAATTAAAAGGGAGTGAATGGAATATATGGCTTTCTCAAGTATTCCTTGTAATGAAGGTAGGCTAATAATGTAAAATATCCATGAGCTCCCCTGTCTGTGTAAATATTTATAGGGTCTTTATTACTGCAGCACTAGATTTCCACATGCATTAATGGAGTTACCCTTGTAACACCTTTCTGATACAGGGAAGCTTTAATCACAACTGCCTGAAGAATCAGGGCCACACTGACATCTGGCACATGAAACCCAAACTGCTGTGCTTTGAGAATACAGGTTAGGAGATAAAACACCTTCTCCCACTTACAGATGCTGTATTCACACAAAAAATTGCAAGAATCATCACAATTCACAAATGGAATCCCAAAGGCACAGTGCCCCAGCGTCTCTTCCCAAGCTCTCTAAACCCCACAGTTCATTTTCCCCTTTGGAAAAACACAGAGCACCTCAGAGAGAGGCCAGGCTTTTCCTTTCTTTGTAGAGTGTCTGTGCTTGCAGGTTTTTGCTGGCTCTGCTAGTGACCATTTATTTTGGACTTTAACCACACATCCAGTGTTTCATTATGTATTTTTTGCTCCGGCAGAACTAATTAACAATTGGCTGCATCTCAGCTTTGCTTCAAAAAATACGAGGGAGTGGATTTCCTGAGAGAAAGGAAGAACAACATCAAATAAAGAGATCTTGTTTAAAGTAAAAAGGACTACAAAGGTTTTGCTGCGTAAGAAACTTACAAAAGGATACAAAATGGAAGGGCTCACCACTGGCCCCCACATCCCTGAAGGAAAGAGTAGCTTTCCACCCTGCCCATGAAAGCTGACAAGCCCCTTGGCAAAGCAGGGAATGACGGGGAGGCTGGACATGGAAGGAGCCTCAGTGAAAAGGCATGCAGGACGTGACTTGCATTTTCAAGGGACTTCTGGCCTCCCAGCTGAAGCTGGTTTTTCCAACTAAAGCTCTCCTTCCACATAAGCAGCCAGAACTGGTGGCCAGGAATTCGACACGTTATGAAGTCCTTGCAAAAAAAGAATTAACTCCTAAGTGTCAACGGGGCGTGATGCGAGTGCACAACGCTTCTGGAAGAGGAAACCTTGCCAGCAGAAGCTCTGAAGGATTCCAGCTCCCACAAACATGTTTCCAGTTGAGGTTTTTAAGTGAGATCTTGAAGTTACCCACTCTAAAAAAATGTGGGACTTCTTTTTGAGGGGGCTGGAGCCAAAATGCCTTGAGACCAAGGGTGGGATTTGCTTGAAGATGCCCGTTTGTGGTGTTAAAACCAGGGATGGTTGACTTAGCTTCGGAAAATTTAGACTCCTTAGACCCAGCAACGCCCATGCAAGCTGAGCTGAAGAGCAGAGAGGGACAGGAGCAAGGGCTCTTGAGATTGCTCCTGGCTGGATTTGGATGCTGACTCCAAACCTCTCTTCCCCATTGCCCATTCTGAACCACAAAACCTCCAGGATGGCCAGTGGCTCCTGCAGCAAACAAAACCATTTCCCGGAGACAGTCAATACATTGCCACGATCTTAATCTTATTTAGCGTGGTAGCATGGTTTTAATTTTTCCCGTTTGAATCCCTCAGCTTTAGGGAATATTGATAGAAAATAGGGACTGTGAAGATTCAAATAAAGAGCAGCCCTGTTGCAGATGAAAAAAATACCTTCCTCCCTCACTTCCTACGCCGTGATTCAGCTTTTCCAAGCGCTCTGCCGAGATAAAAGGCTCGCATGTGAGCTCAAGCGTTAGCAAGGGCTGTAATGCTTCAGCGCACCGTCCTGCAGAAAGAGCCTTGGTCTGACGGGGCCAGATACCGTCTACTCCTAAATCTCCTCTACCGGCGCGGGGGGGTATGCTCACAGAAGTGCTTTTAAACTCCGTTTCCATGCCGGCACGGGCTGTTTGCTGTTGGCCGCAGCTCGCTGTTGGCTTTAACAGGTAGCTCTGTTTGTGCACCCGTGTTGGTTTTGCTCGCAGCGCGGTTCGAGGAGGCTGGAACACACACCTCCCTTCTATCCTCGAACGTACTGGCCGAGCCGAGCCGGGCCGGGCCGCCCTAATCAGTGGCAGACCCAGGGCACGGGGTAATTAGAAACATGGAAGGGGCTTTTCTGTCTTTTGCAATCTGTCTCTCGACATCAAAGCGCTCCGCGCAAGTCGTCCTGCAGAGGTCGGCTCCCATATCTAAATGAGTGATGTATTTCATGGTATCTGTCGGGAGGGATATAATGAAGAAAACCGGCTTTGTGATGGGGCGTGATGTGAAAAGCAGGTGGCCCACTTTAATGGGTTGCGGGAGCATCTGTTTTGCAGTCCGGTTGTGTTCCTGTAAGCTGCGCAAACACGGCGGGCGGGCGCGCAACCTCTGCTGGCACGCAGCCTCCGCAGCCCGAAGAGCCGGGTTTGAGGGAGGAGGCAGAGAGGGCACAGAAGAGGCTGCCCGTCTTCAATCACTGCCTCCTCACGGTGACAAGCAGAGCCCGACACCTCCATTTCGCTGCAGACCCTCTCTTGCCCGTCCTGCAAGAAGAGCGGGCGCTGCCTCCACCCGGGAAGATGTACCCCCACCTCCCCAACACAGCACCCCCTCAAAGCGCCCAGGGGTGCGGGTGCCATGCGAGATGCCTGGCAGCACAAGCTTCCCCCTCTCTCAGCGCTGGCCCTAACGGAGGCCCTCACCAGCTCTCCGGGGCACCCCCCGCTTCCCTGCCCCCCCTGAGGATCCTGCTCGCCCCTCCAAGAGGTTATTGGCCTCGGGTCGCCCTCGGTTTGGCCTGTAAGAAATATTCCGCTGAGATCACTCCGCTTGCCGGTAACGATTCCAGGGCTGCCTCATTTTCTCGGTTTCTGCAACCGCCCCGACTTCATCCTGACTCCGTGCAGGAATAGAAAGTGCTGGCTAGCATCAACCAAGCCATAAATCCAGCCGTGTGCGCACGTTTCCAGCGTTCACGGGCAAACCGCCGTGATTTCTCCGCAGGGCCGCGGGACGGCAGGCTGCGCGCCTCCTGCGCGGCGACTCGGGCAGCGCCCACTGGCGATCCCCTCCGCGGTGATTTCACCTACGAGTTAAGATGACCGGTGGGGTTAATATCGCAGGGTGTCTCCTGGAGAGCTTTGCCGGGGGGACAGGAGGAGCTCCGCACCGGCGGAAGGCTGGTGCATTCAGATCTGTCATCCTCACCGCGGGAAGGCAGTGCGAAGCCTCCCCCCCTGCGCGGGTATATGTGTGTGTGTGTCCGTCCCACTCCAAACAGGGACGGCTGCAGGTGCCCCAACATCTTTGGAAACGCATTTCGTACCGTTATGATCCGCTTATTGGGGGAGGGGGGGGGGGGGGGGGGGGGGGGGGGGGAGGGGGAATAATAATAAAAATATATAATATTTAATAGATAATAGATAACAGATGATAGATACTACATATAACCTGGCCTCGAACCCGTCCTTCTCTACACCCGCGAAATCACTAGGGGCCAGCTCGAGAAGTCTGCTCGGAGCTGCCCTGGCACGGCTGGAAGGTGGAACGTTGCTCCGCGAGGTAAGAACAGAAATGATGGGGGGGACACGACATCACCCCAAAACCCCGCCAAACCTGAAACCCCCCCCCCCAACACTCACCAAACACAAAAGGGTACAGCAAGTACAAAAAGCCGCTCCCCATCACCTGCAGCGTGCCCCCGTTAGTTTATGCGGTGCTTAGTGCCGGCCCTAGGGCGCCCGCTCCGCGTGCCGCTGCCCACCCTGTGTGCGGGGCCGTGCCGTGCCGTGCCGAGCGCCGGTGGCGGCGGAGGGCCCTCGGGAGGCGGCGGCAGGAAGCGGAGGCTGCTGGCACAACGGTCAATGCCCACGTCCCCTCCAGGGGCCGCTCCGCCCGCCGCCCCCCGCTGCCTCCGGTCCCCGCGCGCTGCCGGGCCGGGGCTGAGCTCCGCCGCGCTCCGCGGTTTGTCGGCGCTGGGGGAAACGCGGGTCGATCGCAGCATGCTGGGACCTGAAAACGATTCATTTTGCCTTTTTTTTTTTATCCCTATATTTTCTTTTTTCAAAAAATTTTTTTTTATTTTCCTTATTTTCCTCTTTTTCTCTCCCCCATTTTCTTTTATCTTCTCTTTTTTTCTCCTCCCCAGCCCCCACCCCCTTTTTTGTCTGTCCGATGTGCAATGTATATTCTTTAAATGGCTCGTCCCTTCCCGTTATTGGAAATGCTTTCCCACTTCCATTGTGGTGATCTTTGCCTCGCCTGACTCTTCACGGCTCTTGTCTTGTCGATGGCCCATTCTTACTGGCAGTTTCGCGGGCTGATTGTGTTTGTTAATTAGTTGCTAACAGCATCGTAATGCGGCCTTGATGGATAACCATGTCATTAGCACTCACCCCTGCAATTCACATTTCCAACCGGGCAGGGGCCACCCCATGCCGAGGCCGTGATTTGTGGCTTCAGTCTCGTGTGGGTGACACGCACCCCGAGGCCCGCCCCACACCGCTCCGCAGCCCGGCTCTCCTGCGCGCTCGCGTTGTGCCGCGCAGTTTTCACCTCGCTTTATTTTGCAGATGAGAGAAGAGGTGGGGAAAAGGCATCGCCCCCACCTCCTTTGTGTGGCTCTGGTGGGTTCGGGAGTGCTTGTGTTCCCCCCTTACTTTCCCCCCCGCATTCCCTAGGGACAAGGGCAGCCTGAATGGACCGCTGCCGGAGCGGACACGCGTGCAGACCGCACCCGCGCAACTCCCGCTCGGCCCGGAGGCAGCGCCCAGGCCGGCCCTACGCGCAGCCCCCCACCAGCCCCACTGCCGCCGGGGGTCCGCCCGCTCCCGCCCCGCCCCGCCCCGCCGGGGGGCTCGGCCGCGCCTGGGAGATGTAGTCCCGGCTCCCGGGCTCGCCGGCGGCTGGCGGGGCTGGGGCGGGGGACTACGTTTCCCAGGCCCCCCTGCTGCTCGTCCGGGCTGTCAATCAGTGTGCGTCGGCGGGGGCAGCGAGCCGGGGATCCCCCCCCGCCCTCCTCCATGTCCCGCTAATACTAAGTGCTTCAGAGGCTTAAAAGCAAGAGGCAAGTGTCATGCAGGCACGCCGTGAGGAGCTGCGCTCCGGCTGAGCGCCTGGCTCCGCTCTGCCGCCGGCACAGCCCGGAGGAGGAGAGAAAATATAAAAAAGGGGAGAAAAGGAGAAAAGAAAAAAGATAAAAAGCCTCGGAGCTGGTTCCCGGGCAGGGGCGAGAGGAGAGAAGCCCGAAAGGCTGGACAAGCCGGCAGCGAAGCGGCGATGAGGCGCAGGAAGACGGCGGTGGCGGCCGGCTGCTGCCTCGCCTTCTTCCTGGGCACCCTGCTCAACGTCCTCTTCGTCCCCGGCTCCGAGCACCCGCCGCCGCCCCGCGACGGGGCACCCCCGTCCCCGCCCGGCGCCCCCTTCTACCCGCCGGAGGAGGACGGCGGCGGTCGGGCCTCCCTGGAGCGGCAGATCCGGGAGCGCTACGAGGAGGTGCTGCGCTACCGGCAGCACCGGGCGGCGGTGGGGCGGCGGCCGCTGCGGCCCCGGGAGCGGCGCCTGATGGACCTGGCGCCGCCGCGCACCTCGCGGAGCAGCCGGGGCCGCGGGGCCGAGCGGCGGCGGGGCCGAGGGCCGGCGCCTCGGCCGAGCTGTCGCTGGAGCCGCCCGCTGCTGGCTGCCGCGGACATCCGCAATGTCACCGGCGTGCAGTACCTGGGCTCCGGGTACACCAAGGCGGTCTACAAGGCGGTGCTCAACCGCACGCTGGCCGTGGCGCTGAAGGCGGTGGATTTCGGCGGGCACGACATCGCCCGCTGTGTGCGGCAGTTCTCCACCCTGGGAGACTGCTACCGCCTGGCCGCCTACAAGATCGTCAAGGAGATGATCCTGCTTCAGCGGCTGCGCCACGCCAACGTCCTGCAGGTACGCGGGTGTTGCGCGCCCGGGCCGGGTGGGTTGCGCTGCGTTTCCGCCGTGTTCGTGGACCCGCCGCTGGAAACCTGCCGGTGCTACCGGCCGTGAGCGCGGCGCGGGCCGGGGGGTTCCTCTGCCGGCAGAGGGAGACCCCGAGAGTTTACCCCCACCTCCAAGCCCCGCCGTGGGGAGCCGCCGCCCCGCCGAGAGGCGCGGGGGGGCCGGGTGTTGCTGAGGCAGATGGATGTCCCTGCGGGCTCCGCGGCTCCTCGCCTCCCTCCCTTCCCCGGCGTGGGGCCGCGGGGCAGGCTGGAGGCGCGTCGATGGGCGCTTTCCGCCCTAAGCAGCGGGGCTCACCCCCGCCGCCCCGGGAGAAGTGCGGATTGCGGCGCGTCCGCCACCAGCATCCCCCCGCTACGGCCGGCCTTGAGGGTCGTTCTCTTGTCGCTCTGCTTCGTAAACAGAATTAACACCGAGGGAGGGGGCCGAGGAAGGGACTCGGAGGCTCAGCAGCACTCCCCAGATGTGAGGCGGAAGGCCGGTTTGGATGCGGGCTCCTCCGGAGGGAAGGAGGCGAGGGCTGCCGTGGCTCCCGGCAGCTCCGTGAGGGGTGGCCGGAGCCCTGGCGCACGGATCGGCCCATGGGACAGCCGGGTGGTGTTGGCTTGGTTAGTCAGCGCACCGCGGCACTTGCCGGAAAGGCTGCGTGGTGGAACTGTGACACATCAGCGTGAACCTCAACGGGTCCATTTGGATGTAAATGCTGCTATGGAAATTCCTCTTGCGTTTCGCATAGTGTGAGCGTTGCAGTAGAATAAAAAATGAACGTTAGACCAGACGGTCTCACAGTAGGTGCTTTTTGAACTGAATGGAGTGAAGGAGTTTTGTGTTTCTTCAGCAGCTGCAGCAGGAGTGACTACCAGCTCCCCCACGAGAACTTCAGATCCCACCGATCAAAGCTCTCGAGTTTCATACAGTGTTCAAAGAAAGGGTAGTCGTGATTTATCCGCGATGAGAAAATACATATTAACCTTCCTTCCCTTCCTCCTTTCCTTCCCTTCCTCCTTTCCTTCCCTTCCTCCTTTCCTTCCCTTCCTCCTTTCCTTCCCTTCCTCCTTTCCTCCCTTCCTCCTTTCCTTCCCTTCCTCCTTTCCTTCCTTCCTCCTTCCTTCCCTTCTCCTTTCCTTCCTCCTTCCTTCCCTTCCTCCTTCCTTCCTTCTCCCTTCCTTCCCTTCCTCCTTTCCTCCCTTCCTCCTTTCCTTCCCTTCCTCCTTTCCTTCCCTTCCTCCTTTCCTTCCCTTCCTCCTTTCCTTCCCTTCCTCCTTTCCTTCCCTTCCTCCTTTCCTTCCCTTCCTCCTTTCCTTCCCTTCCTCCTTTCCTTCCCTTCCTCCTTTCCTTCCCTTCCTCCTTTCCTTCCCTTCTCCTCCTTCCCTTCCTCCTTTCCTTCCCTTCCTCCTTCTTCCCTTCCTCTTTCCTTCCCTTCCTCCTTTCCTTCCCTCCTCCTTTCCTTCCTTCCTCCTTTCCTTCCCTTCCTCCTTTCCTTCCCTTCCTCCTTTCCTTCCCTCCTCCTTTCCTTCCCTTCCTCCTTTCCTTCCCTTCCTCCTTTCCTTCCCTTCCTCCTTTCCTTCCCTTCCTCCTTCCTCCCTTCCTTTCCTCCTTTCCTTCCCTTCCTCCTTTCCTTCCCTCTCCTTCCTTCCCTTCCTCCTTTCCTCCCTTCCTCCTCTTCCCTTCCTCCTTTCCTTCCCTTCCTCCTTTCCTTCCCTTCCTCCTTTCCTTCCCTTCCTCCTTTCCTTCCCTTCCTCCTTTCCTTCCCTTCCTCCTTTCCTTCCCTTCCTTCCTTCCTTCCTTCCTCCTTTCCTTCCCTTCCTCCTTTCCTTCCCTTCCTCCTTTCCTTCCCTTCCTCCTTTCCTTCCCTTCCTCCTTTCCTTCCTTCCTCCTTCCTTCCCTTCCTCCTTCCTCCCTTCCTCCTTTCCTTCCCTTCCTCCTTTCCTCCTTCCTCCTTCCTTCCCTTCCTCCTTTCCTTCCCTTCCTCCTTTCCTCCCTTCCTCCTTTCCTTCCCTTCCTCCTTTCCTTCCCTTCCTCCTTTCCTTCCCTTCCTCCTTTCCTTCCCTTCCTCCTTTCCTCCCTTCCTCCTTCCTTCCCTTCTCCTGTCTGCCAGGTCTAACTATAACACATACATCTAGGCAAGCACAAAAAGCTCCCAGGAACTGTGTTAGTTACTCCTCTGTTGCTGTTCTGATTTGGTTTTGGGAGAGCCGAGCTTGAGCGCAGCCGTCGTTACTGATCGAGTTGACAGCACACTCTCAGCTTGGAAATGCTGAGAGGATTTTATTATGTTTTTTTCCCCCCAAGATTGTTTTTCTTGCTCGGCGGAAGCGAGTTGACCAGGTTGAGCTTGGAGTGTGTGTTTTGGGAAGTCGCGGCTCACTCTGGTAGGCACTTCTTCCCCGTAGCAGTAGTAGTGTTTCTTCCCCGTGTGTGGTTTTATGCTCTGGAAAGATGCCTTTGGATGAAGCAGGATGGGGGAGGGGGGCGTTGTGAGGGGTCCCGGGGTGTGTGCGGGCAGGGGGGGCCGCGGTGGCGTACCCCTGTTTGTGAACTTAGGTGGACCCTGGACAGGGGAGCAAAGGGAAATAGGGTGTCCCTTGGCGAGGAGGGCCGGGGCCGGGCGGGCGCTCCCCCAACTCCGGGAGGAGGAGCACGACCGGCTGCGCGTTGGGAAAACGCTGTCGTGGGCAAACCCCCGCGTGTTAATCAGCGCTTCGTGTTCACCCGATTGAAAAATAGGTTACATTTAAATCAGAAACATGTTTTCAGCTTCGTCCCGAGTTTGTCATCGCGTTTTCTTTTGCCTGTCCGCGATCAGCCTCGGGCATCATCCGCCTCATTCTTTAATGTGTTTCATTCCAGAGGCGAGGTCACTGCGCCGTGGGTGAGGGCTGGAGCATTGGTAAGACATTACCTTGAAGGGAGGCTGTAAAAATGGACCTGCCAGGCTTTATTCAGGCACAGTCGGGCGGCGGTATGGGCAGGAATGGCGCTCTGGTGTAATGCTGGAGGCGTAAAACCGGTGCAGAAAATGGGCACCAGTGAGCAGCGTGGTGTTTGTTATGTCTGGTAAAATAGCAAAGGGGACAGGGTCTACCGACCTCAAGACTGATTTTCAGCTTGTTTTCTAAGCTGGCCAAGGGTATAGAAATCACTGTCCAGAGTTTGCTGCCAAGGCAGGGGAAATCAGCTCAAAAAGCCAACATCTCCTCCCCTGTTCAGGCTTTTGACAGGCACTTTCGCTGCAGCAGCAGGACCCATACTGCCAAAGGCACGACACAGCAAAGGCCGGGACCTTTTCTGCCTTTGCTTCTTACCTCTTTTTAGCTCCTTACCCGTCTCCCGGCGGCCCCCGGCATACTCAAATACGAGTCGGCTGCTATAAATAGCTGGAAGGACATGACACCTTCCCGCCACCGTGCCGTGCCCCGGCTCGGGGCCGGGAGGGGGAAAGCGGCCCCGGTACCCGGGGACGGCTCCGTACCCGCGGGCATGGAGCGCGGCTCCCCCGGGCTGCCCTGTCCCCCTCCTGCCCGGCTGCACTGGGGCATCCCCGGCCACAGCCAGGGGCTATTCGGGGTGAGCGCCTTCATAAGATTCTTTTGCTGGAAATAAGAGTTCCGAGTAGGTTCAGCTCTAGGAACGGGGGTTTTCCTGTAAATCTCTGGCAGCTGACAGCCTGAAGTGTAGTTTGTAAGATAACAGGCTTGTTCTTTACTGTCTCAGCAGTTCCCATTCTGGCCTGTCTCTTGTCAAAATCAGCTTTTTTTTTCTCTCTTTTTTTTTTAGTCATCCTTTTAAAAGACTTGATTATTGTACAATATAGGATGGGGGGGGAAAGAGCTCTTTCCAGAAAGTACCACTGCCTTCAGACAACACGTTGATATATCCACCGTGCCCTCTGCCTAGGGAAGGAGCCAGATGTGTCAGCTCCAGCAGATGTGGCGAATCAAGTCAAAAGAAACATGGAAAACCAGCAAGAGGGAGAATGGTTTCACATCAGCCAATGCTGAGGCGAAGGCAGCTTGCATTTCCTAATTGCTTTTCTGTGCTCTGCCCATCACTCTTATGGCCACCAAAGTGCCAGCACTGGGCCATTGTCCCTTGTCCCCACCGTCTGGGGCAGGCCCAGCCTGCTGCAGCTCGCCAGGGGCTCTAAGGGGCTCCCTGGTGTGACAGTGAAGGGCAGGTGCAGCCTGCAGTGGAGATGGATTTACTTTGGAGTGGGGAGGAGAGGGGTAGTTCATTAAAGTTGATTTTATAATGACGGGCACTGAGGAAGAGGGGAAACTGGGTCACTGATTTATTGTAAAAGAGGGTTTAAGCAGCCTGCTAATTGCTGTGCAGTCGCTCTGTGTCAAATGAGATGCTTGATCTCTTCCATGTCCTCCATGCTGAGGTTTCTTTTCTTGCAAAGTTCAAATGCTGCTGTCTGAATCCTGTCTTTCCATGCATTTTGGTGGGGAAGATGATTTAGCATGCTTTAATTCCTCCCTGCCGTATTGGAGGAAGAAAATCAAACCATTTGCAGTTAATTCCAAACAATGAGCATGATTGTAAAGACACAAAGGCAATGTTTGATTTACTGTAATAATGTAATTATAGCCCTGGAGTATCAGAATGAAGGGTGCTGCCGTTCTTTCTTCCTTTGCATTGCTGAAGCTGAAGAGAAGGGAGGGAAGGTTTGAAACTGCAGACGTTTGGAGAAGTGCAAGCTTCTTTCTGTGGCAGCTCTTTATCAGCACTTCTCGTGTGAGCTCACAATGATTCATTTAAGAAGGAGCTACCGCTTTCTTAAAAGCGAACACAAAAGCTGAAGGAGAAGGGTTGGCTTTGTCTGAAGCCCATGGAAGAAGACACTAGCTGCTAGCAGTACCAGCGGTTTGCTGACTGCTCAGACAAGGCTGTTTCCTTTGGCTCATTTAGCTTTAGCATTAAGCTAAAACACACAAATGAAATACTAAGATGATGTCTATGTTCAAAAAAGTCACCAAGTTATGTTGTCAAAGCAGTTTCTATATGAATTGGTTCGGTTTTAGTGTATTTGTTACTGATTTGTTTTAAATGGTCATGATTACAGTGAGGATATTTATCACTTGGAAAATTTGTTGATTAAAATAGTGCATACATCACTTGCTGTTGACAAGTTCAGTGGACTTAGGATGTGCCAGCCGATCTCAATACTTTTAAACACTATTTTCTTTCCTTTACATGTGATAATGAACAGATTTTTACCCTGATGGTTTCCCTATACATATGCACAGCCAGCAGGATGCGGCAGTTTCAATTTTAATGTGAGAATTAAAATAATAAAGCTTTGTGTATGGTTTGCTTATTCCAGGTGGAAGTAGACAGTCTTTCCACGTCTGAAGAAAGTCAATATACAATTAATTTCTAGTGCAAACGCATTTGCATAGGGAGTATGTGGACTCTGGAAGGTCTGGTCATTCACCATCCTTCTTGCATGAATCCACTGTTGTTCTCACAGAAAGCAGGGGGAAGGGAAGATCGAGCTACAGTGGGAACAGCTACACAGGGACCTCTTCCCTGTTGCCAGCACGTGGGCACTGAATCCTCTTTGTGGTGGCAACGGTGCGGGATTCCCAGCAACAATCCTTGATCTGCAGTTGGCTGGAGTTTAGCCATGACCACTTTAGGAATCTGTGGCCTGAGAAGTGATTGCTGATACCAGCTGGTGTGTGACTACATGGACGATTTGTCATTCTGTATTTTGGATGGGGCAGCAGAGGTTCATAGCTCTTGGGACCAAACCTTTCAAAACCAAGTGAAGGCTGGGGCTGGGGCTGATTGCGGGTCTGACCATGCACTCCAAATGCAGTCATCAGGAGGGGATTGCTGCAAGCAGGAGGGTCATTTTAGAGCAAGATTGTTTTCTCAAGTAGCTTAGTTTGAGCTGTTTTTGGAACAGGTTGGCTGGAGATGGATGAGGCCACTACACACAGTTCAAGACCAGGCTGACACCGTCAGTTTAACTGGCATTAGGATTAGAGGAACTTCAAGATCCCAGGCAGATGACCTGCCAAATCCTACTGAGGTGACAGGAGAGGTTTTCACTGCTTGCTGGCCACCTCCTTCCTCTGGAAAAGCTGCCACTCTGCTGTCTGGCAAGGAGTGATGGAACTGCTTCTTTGTCCCAGCTTGACATTGCCATAGGTGCACCTTGCAGGAGTTGAAGTGCCTAAGTCACTCGGGCACCCTTCGAAATGGTTAGTGGAGGGTGATGTGGGGTGTCAGCACTGGACATTGCTGTGGGTGGGGAGAAAGAAGCAGGCAGTGCCACCTACTGATGGCCCGGTGGAGACAGCTCGCTTTGCTAACAGATGTCCCCACAGCCCCAAGGAGCTCGGGGTGGAGTGGAGAAGGGCAGAGGGAGCAGACAGATGCGGTTTGGCGAGGAAAGAAGAATTACACAAAGTGCTTCTTTATTGCGAGACTGCTTCCCAAAAGGCCCAGATGTTATCCTGCACTTTTAAGAGTGAAGAAAGGATCTGTTAACAAGAGCTCCAGAGCTGCTGGAAGCACAGAGCTGATACAATTGCAAACCAGCTCTAACCATTCATGTCACTGGAAGGCAAGCTCAATGTCTTCATGCTGAAGTTGCCAAATAACGTTTATTCCCACTGAATTGCATGGGATGGCAGAGGGTGTTCAACTTGTTGGCAGGAACAGCTTTCCATAAGGCACGTGCCATCACAGAAGTTAAAAGGGCTACATTGTCCCTCCTTTTGAAAGCAGCATTCGTAAAACTAATCCCAATCATTTGTTGAATGATTTCTATGATTGCTTCTCAGTTTTATGTGCCATGTAAATCATTCCAGAAGACTCTGGTTTGAATTTCTGCCTCCTTTATGGAAGCTGATGACTTGCAACCTTATCCGGTTTCCTTCAGGGGAGCCCAGCGCTGCTCCTTCTGTGCAGCAGCGTGGGGAGATCACTGGTCACCACAGGATGCTGTGGGTGTATGATTGAGTTCTCCCTTGTTGCTTGCCTTTTTGTCATAGGAGTGACAATGAGTGAACAAGGCTAATCCACCCTGTCTATCTTGGCCTGGGTATTAGTTATGACCAGGGCAGAACTGCAAGGGAAAGAATGTGGGGTTTAGAGCTTCCCTTCTCCACTCCCCCCCCAGCATGGGTTAGCTATGTAAACCTATTCTCCCTGGTATTTAATGAAAGGACGTGTAGGAATGGTTCAAAGCTGCACCAGGGAAGGTTCAAAGTTGACATTAGGAAGCATTTCTTTACCATGAGGGTGGTCAAACACTGGCACAGGCTTCCAAGAGAGGTGGCTGATGTCCCAAGCCCGTCAGTGTTTAAGAGGCATTTGGACAATGCCCTTAATAACATGCTTTAACTTTTGGACGGATCTGAAGTGCTCAGGCAGTTGGATCAGATAATTATTGTAGGTTACTTCCAATTGAAATATCCTCTATTCTATTCTGCTCAGGGCAGGAGGTTGGAACTGGATGATTGTAAGGTCCTTTCTAACCCAGACCATTCTGTGATTCTATCTTTGCAGCAGATTGTTGTGGCCTTTTCATAAGTGCTGTCTTCTGACTGCACCCACATGTTGGGAAGGGCAGGTAGGGCTGTGGTAGCTGGCCAAGGAGGCAGGAGATGATCCCTGGAAGGGCATGCCAGAGCAGAGACCTCTGCGCCTCCAGCCCTCTGCTTTCTGCATGGGCACAGAGAGTGTTGGTGGACTCAGGTATGAGCTGCGGCCACCCTGGGAAGTGTTGCAGCCCTGGTTTATGAAGTGACTGTGTCAGATATGCAAGCTTTTTAAAGGCCTTTTTTCATGTTTTTTTGTGCCATCACAGTTCAGGTAGGTGCCTCCTGGCATCTGACTCCCCCTGCAATCTTTCATTTCTGTGGTGGCCATGAAAAACTTGACAAGAACAAGTTCTCACAGGCACTATGCTAATACTAATATTGACTCTAGGCTCATTTTAGAGGAGTTGTTATTTTTTGTCACACTCAGCTGAAGCACTCTGTTTAGGTAGTAGACACCAAAAATGGGTATTTATATTGTTTTAAGCCAAATTTGGAACAACGTAGTTTGAAGGGAGTATTTTTTTTCTTGGACTGTGTAGCTGCAGATAGACTCCAAGGTTATTTTAAAGCTTGCAATGATAAAGTACAAAGTACAGATGCCTGAGAAAGAAGAATTGTGCGAATGGGTCTAATGAATCCACGTCAGGCTTTTCCAAACATGCAATGCACAGAGGTTATTTGATAGTTTTGTAATGCAAAATCATTTCCTAACAAAGGGTTAAACTTGCGGTACAGTGGAACTGAATGCAGTGGCTGTGGATGGAGGTCAGGGGAGCTTCTGGTCTGGCCATTTACAAGATAATGAACTGCTCTCCAGTGATATCAGCCCGTTTCCACAGAAATCGGGGTTGCATGAGTGATCTATTTGTCTTCACTGGAAGGCTTTACAAGAGTAGGCTACTTGTGTGACTAAATATTTGCAGGGTCGGGCCTTGAGCTTGTGCAGTGCAATGCAAATTCAAAGTGCTGTAAATGTTCTTAGTAGAAGAATTTTCCACTTCAGAGTGTGAGGAAAGCAGGGAGAGTAAAAAGGGGAGATAACATTATTAAATCATAAGATTATAGCCCACATAATGTGTGTCCAAACAGCGGGTATATATGAGTATGTATACACACGCGTATGTATATGATATATGGAGATATCCATGGACCTCTGTGGATATATTGACAGATATGGTTATATATACATACGTGTGTGTTTGTATACATACAATCCCGGTTTTCTATTAATTGTGCTGAGCTTCAGTGTTCATTAATGGTGCTAGGGATGAAATTCCTGTGCCTTCTGGGGTTTACTGCTAATCGTAATAATACATTTATAAACACAAGCCTAAGCAGAGCTGCGGGTTTGGAGTTTAATATTTCAATTCCTTGCTGCTTGCTCTCAGTTCCAGCATCCCACAGCAGAGGAAATCCTGCCTCACAGCTGTCAGCACACAGTTTTGGTTCTACTCTTAAAAGGTTCGGTGTGGTGCTGGGGATGCTCTGTAGAAAAGTCTTCTTCGAATGAAGCTTAGCACTTGGCAGGATTTGATTACCAGATTTCAATGAGGAAAATCAATTCATTTCTCAGGCACTGTCTCTCTGTATGCTGTAGTGGGAAGGTTGACACTGGATTGATCTTTTAAGTTTAGGCCTTCCAAGAAACTCATCCTTTTTCCATGTTACAGGCTTGCAGATGCTTTTGGACTGAGTAGCTGTGGCAATATGTAATAATATTGTAGTATATATCTTAAAATATATATATAATGTATTAAAATACAGATGCAAACATCATGTGCATATATTATATACAGAAGCACACATACACATACGTATGTCACATAGACAAATATATACATATGTATGTGCTTGTGGCTGTATGTATGTGTATTTATATATGTATATACCATGAGCAATGAAAGGAAATATTTAAAACCAGAGGGATTAATGGATTGTAGAGTGACATAAATGTCTTGAACCATATTGAATGGGGCTTGGAGCAACCTGATCTGGAGGAAGGTGTTCCTGCCCATGTCAGGGGGTTGGAACTGGATGATCTTTAAGATCCCTTGCAACCCAAACCAGTCTAGGATTCTGTATACTGGTAAACCGTAGCTGTATCACGCAGTGCTGGGGGTTCCTGCTCTTGCAGACTGCCCCAGTGCTCCAGGAATGAAAGGTGAATCCAAGGGTTAGTTGCATGAAGAATATTATATTCATTTTGATAGCTATAAAGTAGCAAGAGCTTCTAAAACGTGCTGTTCTGATTTTGACATGTAGCAGCTCAAACAAATGGCTCATTAAATGGCCAGCGGTGTCAGTGGGAGCTTTTTATTTCTCCTGGTGTAATGCAGTTGAGCCTGTCACTTATTACAGCTGGTAATAGTGTTCTCAAGGTTCCTGTTCCTGGACTCATGTCCATTAAAGAGAAAAAGGGGGAAATTTCTGGATTTTATGATTGTAGAGAAAATGTAAAGATTGGGAACATGAAGGGCTAAAAACTAGCACAGCAGAG
This sequence comes from Strigops habroptila, assembly GCF_004027225.2. Taxonomy (NCBI): domain Eukaryota; kingdom Metazoa; phylum Chordata; class Aves; order Psittaciformes; family Psittacidae; genus Strigops; species Strigops habroptila. The sequence continues at coordinate 43,326,888 of NC_046359.1, forward strand.
GAGATTCTAAATGTATTGTAATTCTTAGGGAAGTGGCGTGATCTGTACAAGGGAGTTTTGCCTCCAGTAACCAGGGCAGCTGCTCCTACCCTTCCCGACCGAGCAACCTCTGTAAATGACACGTAACTCTCTGGTGGAGGTTCTGGCTTGCCATTTATTTTCCTGACCATCCAGCTAGGGTGCCTGTGCTAATGCAGGAGGTCTTGTTGTTTGCACAGCCTTACCCTGCTGATGATAGCTTCATAAGCTCCTTTATTTTGTGCTTTTATTCAGTAAGCTTGTCAGCTTTTGTGTCAGGGCTGACCTCTGCTTTCGCCTTCCCCTGGCTCCTCTGAAAGGGTCGCCTCTGTCCCCATAATTTGTAGTAAAAGGGGATTGTGAAGAGAGGTGAACTGACTGGCTGTAGGGACATGGGCTCCTACAATGCAGTGTAACTTTGCAGGGCCTGACCCTGTATGCCCAGCGTGCCCAAAAATCATTGGAGTCAGTGTGAGTTTTGGCTGCATAACAATTGATTCAGGACTGAGCCTTTGTGATTGAGAAAATCCAAACAAGGAGAGAAATTACTTGGTCAACAGGGTTCCTCAAAGCGAGTTATGGCACATGATGTGAGAACAGGTCAACATTTTGTATCTGGCGTATGATTTTCTAAATAGACAGAAAGGCATCCCAGTAGTGAACTGTTTTCTGTAACATTCTACAGAAAAATATATTGGGGTGGTGTTTAAATGCAGTGACTCGAGATAGCAAAAAGATGTGGGATTGTATTTCTTTCCATTCATTTAATTGAAACCATTCTGAAAAGGCGTATGAAAATCATCACTCTCGAATATATCTAAAACGTAGCTTTGTGATGCTGAGAATGATGTCCAACCTAATAGCTTTTCAGATAGGGGAGGTATTTTGGCTCATCTTTTGCTTCCAGCTATGTTCAGTTTCCCCGTGTGGTTATTTTTCTTGTTATTGTATGCATCCAGCTATCTGTTTCTTACTTCACCGTCTGGGAATACAAACCATTTTGTCTCATTTCAGACCTTAAAATGGATTGGACAAAAACAAAAGGGGGGGGGGGGGGAAGTATTTTGGATGGAACCTCTGTACTTGTTTCTGTGTCTTAATAAGTCACTTCTTAAACGAAAGGCCAAAGAATTACTGCCTCAGAATATTTTGCATCTATATATATTCTGTATTTTGAAACATCTGCATGCTGGGTGGTGGTTCATCAGGAGGGGATGAATGTAACCATTTTAGATGCTTAACTGGCTGTTGGGACTTGCCCAGTTTGTAATCATGGTAATTGCACATACAAATACGGCCATGTAATTACATGTGCATTTTTGCATTTAGTTTCAGGAGTTCGTTTAGAAAAGTATAAATGTGGCCCAATAAATCCTTTATATCTCAGACTTCTGTGCTTTTATAACTCTATATAATTATGTAATAACATTGCATCTGGAGAGGTTCCGCTTAAGTAAAAGCAATAAAGAGCTCAGGTTAGATTATGTATTTTTTGAGTCAGAGCTACACTAACTTGCTCAGCGCTCTGGGATTGCCGATGTTCAGCAATGCTCCTGCAAGAACATTTTCTTGTGAGAAGGAAGACCAATTTAATGTAAAAGCAAAACTGGATCAGGTCATTTAAGCTGCCACAAGGACTGAAGTGATTAAATGGGTACTAATACAGTAAAATATGCACTGAATACTCAGCTTCTCGGGAAGTAAAGACTTTTGCCAAGGTACAAATTGGACACTAAAATGAAAGAATTACTCACGAGCAAAGTTCCAGCTTTCTGAGAACAAACCTAAATCATCATCATCATTATTATTATTATTGGCACTCATGGATTGAGGTAAAATAGACACAAATAGACACTGCAATTCATTTCTGCTTATGTGTTCATATGTATAATTGTCTTACGTTTTTCTGTGCCTGGAATGGTTTTCACGAATGTTGGGAATGTCTAATGAAGACTAACAGCTTTTTTGTACCTAGTGTTACTGTGAACCAGCAGTTAGGGCGATATTGTCATTTCCCAGTCTGAGTTGCTTGCTAGTTTCCCTTATGGCTTTTTTCCCAAGGGGTGGTGTTACTGAGCTAAAGACAAGAGCTGAACTCTGCAGATGATACAGAAACAGATGTTAGATTTTGTCATTCTAAAGGGGTGGCTTTGAAACCTACCGAGCTTCAGCCTGCCTTCTTCGTCTACCCTCACACAGGGGAGGCATGAAATACCCAGGAAGAACTGCGGAATCCAGCTTGTCTCTGAGAAAAGATCAATGTTGTATTAAATAGTTTCCTTTAATTTCACTTTTTTGTTAGCTCAGAAGGCTCAGAATTGTGATGATGTGATCCTATCGGGTAGTTCACAGCACACCAAGATTTAACTCCTGCCAATAAACAACATTAAAATGGTGTCACAGATGATAAGGAACAAACTCAGGTCTGGTCTGAATTGCTCTAGTTTAAGAGATAATTGCTGTTGCAATCTTTGTCATGGTTGTGGCAGTAAAGAGAAAGGTCCCTTTTCCTATTCCCAATGTTCTTATCGGCATCTATTGCAGATTCTCTGTCATGCATCGATGCCAAAATCTTTTCAGCATGTTTTAAAAGAAAATCTTCTAGCTCTTGTTTCTGCTTGCGTTAACATCCGTGTTAAGCAGCTGTTTGGAAATACAGTGCCGTTTTTACACCAAAAAGGAAAATTGTTTACTTCTTTGACATTTTTTGGCACCCTTTTTCCCTTTCTGTGTAGGCAGCGACAGGCAGAGCTAGTGGGATGGTTCCTAACAAATCCCTGGATTTGCTGACTTTAGCCTGGTCTTTGCTCTTCTGCCTGGGAGGGTCACAGGCAGTAAGAATGTGCTCGGCAATTGAATCTGCTTGCGGTGGTTGTGCTCAGCTTCACCCCGCTCTTGCAGCGATGGCACTCGCTACTCTGGCTCTCTGAATTACTCTTGGTCCCTGTTCTGGTCTGCATGAGCCTGGCTTCTTATGCAGGGCTGTGTCCGAGCCTCCTCAGCCTGGAGGAGACTCCCCCATCACCTTCCCCAAGCTTTTTAGAACTAAGAGAGGTTTAAAAAGTCAGATAACTCGGGGCACGGCAGCAGAGGAATAGCAGCAGGGCATTTGTTGATGCTGCCTTTCCACACAGGCTCCTTTGCTGCATAGTTTATTTGGCTGCAGGCAGAGATTATACTTAATTTTATTTCATGTGCATGCTGTTCTGGCTGGAAAGTTGCAATCAGATCCTTATCAGGCTCATTTAACTGCCTCTCTGCCAGGGCTTGGCAGGGAGTTTGTAAAAGCCTGTCCCCAGCCCCGTCAGACCTTGTCCCACTCCATATAAAGCAAGACATCTCCACAGGCTTGAAATATTCTTCTTGTGCAATTGTTTGTGCAAGTGAAAATTAGTCATTCAAATGTCCTTGGAAAGCAAATACAAGAAGGAGCTGGAACATAGCTGAAATTGCCATTTCAATGCTTTTAGATCGGAGAAGCTACTGGCAGATAATATTTTGGGGTATTTGCCCTTCTTTAATGATACTGCACACGAAAGCCCATCAAATATCATGAGAGGCAATTTCTGGCTGGGAAAGGAAAAGTTTTGACATTTCAATTGCTTTTCAAGCTACCATGTCATTGAAATACACATTGCCACTCAATGCACAAACAGTAGTCCTATGGAAAATGACATTAAAAACTGTTTTGCGACTTTAATGAGTCTTACTTAGCCAGATATTGCACAAACTGGTTTTCCTCAGGTAGAAAACCACAGCAGGATAATGAGAAATAAACCAAACCTTAAAACACCTTCCCCCCACCCCTGCCTTCTTCCCAGGCTCAACTTCACTCCCAAGTTCTCCACCTTTCCCCCCAAGTGCCACAGGGGATGGGAATGGGGGTTGTGGTCAGTTCATCACAGCTTGTTTCTGCAGCTCCTTCCTCCTCAGGGGAGGGCTTCTCACACTCTTCCCCCGCTCCAGAGTGGGGTCCCTCCACAGGAGACAGTCCTGCATGAACTTCAATGTGAGTCCTTCCCATGGGCTGCAGCTCTCAAACTGCTCCAGCCTGGGTGCCTTCCATGGGTGCATCCTTCAGGAACAGGCTGCTCCAGCCTGGGTGCCTTCCATGGGTGCATCCTTCAGGAACAGGCTGCTCCAGCCTGGGTGCCTTCCATGGGTGCATCCTTCAGGAACAGGCTGCTCCAGCCTGGGTGCCTTCCATGGCTTGCATCCTTCAGGAACAGGCTGATCCAGCCTGGGTCCCCTGTGGGGTCACAGCTCCTGCTGCAAACCTGCTCCAGTGGGTGCTCCTCTCTCCACGGGACCACAGGTCCTGTCAAGACCCTGCTCCAGTGCAATTCCCATGGGATTGCAGCCTCCTTTGGGCATCCTCCTGCTCTGGTGGGGGGTCTTCCATGGGCTGCAGATAGAAATTTGCTCCACCATGGGCCTTAAATCCGTTATCCCAAAGGCACTACCACCGTCACTGATGGGTTCAGCCTCGGCCAGTTGCGGGTCCATCTTGGAGCCAGCTGCATTGGCTTTGTTGGACATAGGGGAAGCTTCCAGCAGCTTTTCACAGAAGCCATCCCTGTAGCATCCCCAGCTACCAAAACCTTGCCACACAAACCCAGTACAAGATTAGTTGAGGTAAGATGCTGTACAGAGGTGTCTGCAGGGGGCACTTGGCTGGCCTTGTACTGTTTGATGCCCGCAAGAGACTCTATTAGCTAATTTGGGAGTTTCAAGGGAGTGTTTCTCAAATAAGAGGACACAAAAGCTACTGGGTGGGGGACTTAAAAGCAATGCAGTGTGTAGAGCTCAGAGCCTTGTAAGAACTGCTTAGTTTGCACTTCATCCCTGAAGAAACATAAAAGCATGGTAAGATGTGTACTGATATTGCATGGTTGTGATTTTTTTCAGCTCTATGGCTATTGCTACCAAGACAGCAATGACATCCCAGACACGCTGACGACCATCACTGAGCTAGGCTCGCCTTTAGAGATGATCCAGCTTCTACAGACTTCCTGGGAAGACAGATTTCGAGTAAGTAACAGCTGTTTTAAAAGCGCTTTTAGGAGAGTGATGAATAACATGGAGCATGAAGGAGGGATTATGTACTGTGCAGTGCAGCTCACATTTATTAAATGTTTGCTTTGCATATGATTACATACTGGGTTAGAAACAGCGTTTAGCACTCCCTTTCTGCAGTGTTTAAAATACAGCGCTATTTTGTCCGTCAATGTTATCTAATTGTAGCCAGTTTTATGCTTTTTGTGTGGTACCTTCAGACATTTCTTACTTGTTAAAGCTCAAGGCGCAGGATTTTTGGCATTGAGCACTGTGCTCTGCAAGTGGGATTGAAACAATAGGAGGATGTTACGTTTTTCTCCTGATCCGTATCATAGGCTGGTTGTATAATTGTTTTCTACTGCTTCCTGCTCTGTTTGTCTTTTACTGGGGGAAGACTGAAATAAGCAGACATAGATCTAAAGCCCAGGTTGTCCACCGTGTTGGAGCACAAAGATCACACCTAATTTGCCCAAAATGAAGCCAGACTGCAGTAATGCTTTCATCAAGACAGTGCTGTCTTGCTCAGTGTATACAGGGATGTGTCGTCGTCTCCCTAAGACGCTGCAAGGCAGCAGCAGCCTTCATCTAAAACACTTTGGATTGCATGGCTACATCTGTACCAGAGAATTAAAAGTGTGCCTGAGTGATCTCAGAGATGAACTGGCAATGTGCAGCCCATTCTGTACTATTGAGTTCTTGCACCCTCTGAACACCCACTGGAAACAGCCCCTGGATGGCTGGGGATGGTGCAGAACAGCCTTGGTCCTGGTCAGACTGGGCCAGAGACCATGCTAGCAAGTGTGCGTGTGGGATTAAGTTTCTCTGCCCAGGAATGTTCCATCCATCTATCTAATATAGATGGAGCAAGTGTGTTCCCTGTGCTAAGCTTCAGCTCCTTTTCCCAAAAGAAGTGTGGTCTTAATAAGTAGTAGAGGTACTTGTCACAGCTCCCGAAATACAGGACCTGCCTTTGGCTTGTCCAGGGAATGCAAACAATAGACTGTGACAGTGATTACGTATGAAGTAAATGACCAAAAAATACGTTGAATTATTGGTTGTAAACAGGGAAGTTTCTTTTTAGCATGGATGTTTTGGAGTGAGCAGTTGCAAACGGAGATGAAGGAGAATTAGGTGAAGGTGCTGAGCTGATTCACAGAAGTGAAATTACAAATGAACCGTTCCTGTGACTGCTGTAATGAAGTCTTAGATAATGTCAGGCTCATTAGCTTGTCTAGGATGCAACTAACGCAGAGAAGGAGGAAGTAAAAACATGTCTTCTTGATACATGAGACTTGTTTGTGGTTCAGCCCTGAAAATGATTGTATAAATATTTGACCTTATTCCTACAAATAAGAATTTCGTTGTACTGAAGGCGTCAGTAGTGAGGCAGCTCTTCATATCAGCAGCTCTGTGCTCAGCAGAGCTCCGTGATACAGAGCAAGGCCATCATCTGTATGCTTAAAGCTTGCTGTAGAGGAGCATTTGCAGTCCCAGCCTGACAGCAGGTACACAGGGCAGCAGATCACACACAGGTTGCCCATGCAGGAGCAGGGGCTTTTTGACCTTTGAGAAAAGGTAGTAATTACAGATGGCAACCTGTGGTTTTATTCCAGCTAAATTCTAGGTTTGTTGGCAACTGAAGATATGTGCATTATAGGTTACTTTGGGCTGGTATGTGCTTTTTATATAGAGGATATTGCGGGATGGCACAGACATGAATCCTGTGTTCTTCCAGAAGGAAGAAAAGGTGGCCAAGTTTGGTGTCCCATAATCAGGTCTCTGTTCATCTGCAGGCATCTCCATGTGAACTGTGGTATCCTGTAAGTAGGATAAAAATGTTCTGGTTTGGTAAAGCAGGAGCATGATTATAGAAGTGTGAGATGGATAGTCCTCATGTCCCATAGGTCTCTGAGGGATAACTTCAGACATGCTCAACTTCTTATGAAGGATGCATTTAGGTGCTCCCCTTAGTATACCATTTATGCCCTGAGATTGAATTTGGGTTTGACTAATTCAATGCCCGTGGCCGTAACAGTGTATTTTAACAGAAAACAAAGATTATATATAAACAATAAAAAGCTTGCTAGACTGAATAAGACCTGTTATTAATTTAGTACATAGGATAAAAATTCCAGTATTTAACTGTGTTCATATTAATGCTGTGTTTGCATTAATATGTTACATAGTGGACTCTAAAGGAATGCATGAATTGAAAACAGCACTTTGGAAAGAGGGCTGAGTTCAACGTTCATTGAGTTTGCTGTAAGAATTACTCATGTTTCTAACCTGCATTTGAAAAGTGCAGCATCAGTGCAGAGCTCCCACCCCAGCCTCAAAGAGGCACATGAAGGTCCACCGAGGGAGATGGACACATGCGCTTACCCCTCTGAGGAGTTCCAGGGGAGCTGTGGAGCTTCTTTTCTGGGGATCTGCTTTCTTCTCCCATGGAAAAAGGCAAACGTAAGAGGAACCGGTGGAAAAAATGATAAAGCAGTCCAAAGGCAGGGTCAGCACAGAGGCAATACAGACACCCACTGGAGATCCAGACGTGGGTGCAGGGCAGTCCAGCCAAAACTTCCAGACCTGGAGTTTGTAAAAGAGCAGAATCAGGCTGTGTGGTTAAGGCCTGTGTGTAATGTGTTATTAAAAGTTAATGCTTTTATTTCTGTTAAAAGTAAGAATAGCAACAATGAGCCCTGCTTCAAGAATAGTGTGGGAAAGCACTGGTAAAGAAGCTTATTTTTCTTTCAAGTCTCTAAGGGTTTTACAATCAACTATGTTAATCCTGTGAAAAATACCTTGGTTGCAACATTCGGTTTGCAGGATAAGTTATAATGCCTGTATTAAGTCATATGTTCAGCTTAAGTGGTTTCATTCATATACTTTGCACTGAGAACATAACACAAGGTACCCACATTTTTGCATTTCAGATCTGTCTCAGCTTAGTTCGGCTTCTGCATTATTTGGCTCATTCTCCTCTTGGCTCCGTGACATTACTGGATTTTCGCCCTCGGCAGTTTGTAATCGTGGATGGGGAGCTGAAGGTCACAGATCTGGATGATGCCAGCATTGAGGAGAGCTCTTGCACCAGTAACAGCGACTGCTTCATGGAATTCCCTGCAAGAAACTTCACCCTGCCCTGTTCAGTTGAGGGACGGTGTCAAAGTATGAATGAAAAGAGGAATCTCTACAATGCCTACAGGTACGTGATCAGATAAGGTAGAAGAGAATTAAGAGTGAGACAAAAGTCTCCAGCGTTCTTTATAGTTATTCACATCAATGAGTACATACTGTGTCAGAACCATTACCCAGGAGTAAGTGAAGCCATGAGTAATTGTTTCATTTGTGAAAATACGTTGCATTTATAACTTTGGAAATGTTTTGCATACTTTGGGTGTGATTCACCACTCGGTCTGATTTTGCTTTGGTTGAAACCCATTGAATTCTTCCCACAAGTAGAGATTTTCATAGGAGTGAAACAGAGGTGCTTGTGGAGATGGGGGCCCACTAGCTCTGTGGTGGGACGATTGTGGCAGTTCTTCTTAAGTGTGAGTTAAGAAGGATCATCACGTGGTTTCCACCACCAGCTGAGCAAAGGGCTGGCTTCAGAGGCAGAGTTAGAGCTCAGCTCTCATCCTGCACTCCAGCTTGACCTGTACGCCAGATCCTGCCATGGTTTGGTGACAACAGGCTCTGGTGCAGCCATGGGGCTGCTGAGACCGCACTCAGTTGCTGATGATCTGGGGTGTAATCCCAAGCCTTTCAAAGCAAGGGGTGGTCCCTTTCACCCCACTCCGCTGCTCTCTGAGTGGGCAGGCACTGGGGGACTTGCTCCTGGTGCTGCTCCCGTGCTGCTGTGTGTAGGTGATGGGACGTGTAGGTGATGGGACATGTAGATGATGGGTCACACTGGACCATGCTGAAGGTGGCATTCAGTTGACACGTCCATCTTCCAAATTTGCTTTTAAAAGTTTCTGTGGATTTACCACGGAGTCCTTCTGGGTGATGGCTTTGTGCTTGTGGTCTCCACTCTCCCCCACTGGCCATCGCTCCCCTCGGAGGGCTGTGTGGGATGCTGGGGGAGCAGTGTTTCCTGTTTCAGGGGAGCTGGGAGCTGATGCTCAGTGCCATGCTCCTCCTGCCACTACTCTGCTGCTGAGGCAGGCGGCTGCCTTGTCTGATCCAGATAGGAGGATGGAAGATCTCAAAGCAATGCCATAATGGTGTGCTCATTTCTTAGACTTCCCTTTCAAGTATCACGCCATTCACTGCCTGCCAGACCACAGTGAGGAGAGGCTGCTCCAAAGAAGAGTCTTCTGCTTTGGTCTCAGGGCGCTCACCAGCATGTGTGATGCATTAGCTGACCACACTGAAATGGCCTGCACCACATGACACCACATGACAGCAGTTTTTAGTGTGTCCTGCAAAATTTTCCATTTCCATTTGTGTGGCTTAAAGATCTTGCTTAGCTTGCTAGCTTTTTGTTAAGACCGTTTTACTGGTAAAGACCAGTAAGATATACCAAATAAGAAACCTTTAATGGGCACCCATCCATCTTGGTCACAACTGGGGATGTGCTTATGGTGTGGTGGGCTTGCAGCAGGTTGCTGGTCTTGATGAAGGAAAGAGTCTTTTTCTATTTCTAGTTCTTGGTGTTGCCTTTGAACCGCACACCATGTGTAATGCACGCACAGTGCCCCAGTGTTTTCAGCCCCTGCTTTTGCTTCATTTGATAGAGACAGTGGGGTTTTGTTCAGCAGCAGATTCAGGCTGTAGCAGGCTGTGACCACCCATGCTAGGGAGTGAGCAACAGGCCCTGTGCACTCGTCATAGAATCATAGAATCACAGACTGGTGTGGGTTGGAAGGGATCTTAAGATCATCCAGTTCCAACCCCCTGCCACGGGCAGGGACACCTCACACTAGAGCAGGTTGCTCCAAGCCCCTGTGTCCAACCTGGCCTTGAACACTGCCAGGGATGGGGCAGCCACAGCTTCTCTGGGCACCCTGTGCCAGCGCCTCAGCACCCTCCCAGGGAAGAGCTTCTGCCTTAGATCTAACCTGAACTTCCCCTGTTTCAGTTTGAACCCATCACCCCTTGTCCTGTCGCTCCAGTCCCTGATGAAGAGTCCCTCTCCAGCATCCTCCAGCCCTTGTAAGCCCCCCACTTACGGCTGAAATGAATTCTCCATCATTGACAATTCTTAAATTAAGATCAGCTACTTCTCAAAAAGAAAAAAGAAAGGAGGAAAAAAGGCTGTAGGAACAAATGTAAAAGGGTTTGGGAGGCTGTGTTATGCAGATCACAAGAGATGCCACTGGCCCTGGAATCAATGAATAACAATTGTTCCTGCAATCAAGTTGTGCAGGCGCCAGTGTCTGTACGTGTCAGAATTTCATGTGTGGGTGTTTGCACCCACTTGCAGCACTGTGTGCAGCGCTGGTGTCCTCAGCATAAGAAGGACATGGAGCTGCTGGAGCAAGTCCAGAGGAGGCCACAAGGGTGATCAGGGGCTGGAGCACCTCCCGTATGGAGACAGGCTGAGAACATTGGGGCTGTTCAGCCTGGAGAAGAGAAGCTGCGTGGAGACCTCAGAGCAGCTTCCAGTGTCTGAAGGGGGCTACAAGGATGCTGGAGAGGGACTCTTCATCAGGGACTGGAGCGACAGGACAAGGGGTGATGGGGTCAAACTGAAACAGGGGAAGTTCAGGTTAGATCTAAGGCAGAAGCTCTTCCCTGGGAGGGTGCTGAGGCGCTGGCACAGGGTGCCCAGAGAAGCTGTGGCTGCCCCATCCCTGGCAGCGTTCAAGGCCAGGTTGGACACAGGGGCTTGGAGCAACCTGCTCTAGTGTGAGCTGTCCCTGCCCGTGGCAGGGGGTTGGAACTGGATGATCTTAAGATCCCTTCCAACCCAAACCAGTCTGTGATTCTATGATTCTCTGCTATATTGCTCTTTAGATTTCTAGGTGTGTTTATATTGGCTGTTTCATACTCACTGTTAAGAAAACCTATCTAGAGATTTATCCCGTATGGGAAAATTGTCAATACTATTTTTGTAAAGGATGAAAAAGGGAGTTACGATCTCAAGGAAATATTCATTGTGTAAATAAAATACGTCAGCTCAATAATACCTGTGTCTAAGAGCAATTTTTGCGATCAGTAACTTAATTTTTTAGTGTGTGCTTATGAAAGATGTCTGCTAGTCTTCCTCCTGAGCATTAGTCTGTGAGGTTTCTCTTTGACAGTGTGGCCTCTGTATATGAAAACCCATTTACTTTGCTTTGCAGGTTAGAAGTAAAGCAGGGGAATTTCCCAACTGTGTTCCTGCTCTGCTCGTTACCAAATATTAATGTCTAATAGTTGTATATATATTGTCAGATCCCGAACTGTCCACCTCCATCTTAGGTTTCTATGACCCTGAGTTTGCAATAGATAAGTAATATTGGCAGAGTAATAGAAATTTAAAGGAAAAGTGTAAAAATTAAGTGTACTTGAAGTGATGGTGAAGGCATATTGTTTGTTCTTTTGCAATTAAAAATGTTAAAATGGAAAATATACATCCATCAATGAAAGTATACATCCATCAATGAATATCTACATGAATGCATCTTGAATTTAGATAAATGACAAGGAAAAGAGAAGACATTCTGAATTGCAGTGGCATTAGAACAATAGCAGAAGGCTTTCTCCTGGCAATTCATGTGTAAGTCTAAGAAAACTGTAGAAAATAAAATAACAGCCAATTCTTTGAAATGAGCAGAAAATTGATTTATGCACTTTCCAGGTTTGAAAAAACCCCACAAGACTTCTGGGTTTGAGAGCATCTTTTTAGTTTGTTAAAGTGCAGACAGCTTTGCGAATAGTCACAATCCAATGGGCTTCACAGCAAACTTCCATGTTAACGGAACATGTGCACATTTACAAGACAGCCTTGTATCTAACAGCATGGTTTAGGTTTGCCAGGCAGCTGGGTGAATGATCTCAGCTATATGTTTATTTGAGTATAGAATATGATTATATTTCTTGAACAGGTCAGTGGCTTATAAGCAATAGGAATTTTATCCCGTATGTTGTTCAGTAGTTACCAGACATTTATAATCTCTCGTTTTGAATTTCTCAATATGGGTTACTTTTCCATTGCAGGTTCTTTTTCACGTATCTTCTTCCACACAGTGCTCCATCCTCACTGAAACCATTACTGGATAAGATAGTCAATGCAACAGGTAATCACACTAAACATGGTCATGTGGAGCGTTTCCTTTTTCAGTGTGACTGTCATGTTTGGAATGGGAAAGATGCTGCTTTTATTTTCACTGCAATCGAACCAGATTGGTTTTCTATCCAGGATAAAATTTCCCCCATTCAGAAAAGACAAGAATGGCCCCATATACCAGAGAAATCCCATTGGAGACTTTATCTAGGCTTTACAGAGGTATTTACGTCCTCCTGGCACCTCAGCACTGGGGTGAACTGCATCAGAATGCAGTTCCTTGTGGGACCTGAAGGAACCCCTGTCTCTGGTAAGTGGAATTTTAGTGACAAAAGCAGGTTACTTCCCCATTGCCAATGGTACCAGTGGTGCTTTCATACCTCAGAAGCCAGAGGCAAGTGATATTACCATAGATCTTTACTATGGTAGTGCCTAAGGGACAAGAGTAGTTGCATGTGCCTGTAAATCTGACTTGAGGGTTTTCAGTGCATTGTTCTAGGGGTTTTATACCTTGTACTGTGTGCCTGGCTCATGCCAGTTTTGAAACCCTATTTGTAGTAACTCAGGGATTTCATGTCCACATCACAATGCTGCCAAAGAGCGGGGCACTGCTGGGCTCTGATTCTGATTAGGGCTTTATTCAAATGCAACCTTGTTTTGTCCTGTGCAGGCTCCTCTTTGTCTAACTCATTTGTTTTCTATGCTTTTAAAGGAGAACTTCACTGGGGAATAGATGAGACGGCTGCTCAGCTAGAGAGAGTCTTGAATCTGTATAAGAGCGGAGAGTACCTGCAGAACACGACCCGCATGCCAAAAGCTGGTAAAGTGATCTTTCTAAGAACTTAAAATCAGAGACTTTGTCTTTATTTTGAGATTTGAAAGGGCAAATATGTAGAAGATGGGGCTAAGTGGCCCTTGAAATCATGCACATTATAATCTGCTGTCTGGTTTTTGCTTCCTGAGTGTCTTCTGAGGCTACTGAATGTTGTAGCTGGACATCCATAGGTGTGAGCAGGCTGTAATGGGGACAAGGAAATCCAGTGGAGCATATATCAGCACCAGTGTGGCAGCAGGGTCAAGGCAGTGATTGTCCCCCTGTGCTGGGCACTGGTGAGGCTGCACCTCGAATCCTGTGTCAGTTCTGGGCCCCTCACTGCAAGAGAGACATTGAGGTGCTGGAGCGGGGCCAGAGAAGGGCACCGGAGCTGGTGCAGGGCCTGGAGCACAAGTGTGATGAGGAACGGCTGAGGGACCTGGGGGGGTTTAGTCTGGAGAAGAGAAGGCTCAGGGGGGACCTTATCGCTCTCTGCAACTGCCTGACAGGAGGATGGAGCCAGGAGGGGGCTGGTCTCTGCTCCCAAGGAAGAAGGGATGGGACAAGAGGAAACGGCCTCAAGCTGCACCAGGGCAGGTTTAGATGGAGATGAGGAACAATTCCTTCCCCAGAGGGTGCTCAGGCATTGGAACAGGCTGCCCAGGGCAGTGCTGGAGTCACCGTCCCTGCAAGTGTTCACACCCCGTGTAGCCGAGGCCTCAGTGCCATGGGTTAGTGGTGGCCTTGGCAGCGCTGGGGAACGGTTGGACTTGATGATCTTTTCCAACCTGGTTGTTTCTATGATTCTCTAAGTTTAAGCACATCTTAATAAGGCCTTAAAAATGCACAATTATTTTTTAAATGCTGTGTACATTATGCCTGAAAGACTGGTGGATAAACTATAATGTGTGTAAGTATGAATATATGTATGTATATACACGTCTACACACAAATACGTGCACACCTGGAGTTACTTAAAAGGTGTGTAAATGTGACACTTAGGGACATCGTTTAGTGGTGGACTTGGCAGTATTAGATTTATTGTTGGGCTTGATAATCTTAAAGGTCTTTTCCAACCTGGTTGATTCTATGATTCTATGATTGCCTCCACATCAGATTTGTGGAAAACGTTTTTCATCACATCCCTATACTTCGCTGCTGTTGCATATCAGAACCTGCCCAAACATGAGTTGGGGGGAATCTAATCAAGATGCCATAACCCTCTGGATTTCCTGGGAGTGACAGGAATTTCTTGCAATGTAAGCAGCTGTAGATTGGAAAAATGGAATTTGTGCTTGCTAGCAATAGAATAAAAAAGAAAAACAAAGACTGGATGAAAACAAAGTTGCAGAATAGTATCTTTTTCATAAAATCCCCATAGCACCACAGGTATGTAAAATGCTCTTCAAGCTTCTGTGATGTGAAGGGATGCATATCCTTCCCGGAAGGATAGCTTGTAGAATTGTACACATCGAAGAAGATTATGTATGATGGAAATGACTCTTAAAGTCTTAGAATTGAAAGAGCTGTTTTGCAAATTATTTTTGTGTACATACAATATTCAAGTCAAACTGTCAACATAATTGACTGTGAGTTGATAGGAAAATTATGGCTTTGCTGCAAAAGCTTTGTAAGGAAGGAAAGAAGGGTTCTAAATGAAGATGAATGTTGCTACAGGGGGTTCGAAATGTTCAGTGAAGCAGTTGCTCTGTGAAAGAGACACAGCAGCCAGATTCATTCCTGTCGTAGCACTGTTAACCTCAAAGGGGCCATGACACCAGGGATGAATTTGACCCACTTATCAGAATAATTCAATATTTATTTTGTTGTAAAATTGGCAGGAAAATTGTTGCAGGTGTTCATTTAACTTTCTAATTTTCAACTTTTCATCACAATCTGTGCTGAGTGATGCCTGTCAACACAGCAAAATTATTTTCAGCAGTACAATCAATAGTACAAACACGTCCTTTGTTGAAGAAGTGCCAGGAGGGCTGAAGTTTTTCTGTGATGCTGGTTGACTCCAGATTTAACTGCCCTATCAGGACAAGATGAAGTTTTGAATTTGAGAGGGTTGTCATATTATAAAGAGTCTCAGGGAGAGAAGTTAGGACAGTGGTAGTGTAAATGTAACACTGCAGGTTTCTATTAATACAGAGCAGAGCTCTGTGTATATTTGGCTACTGGAATAATTACACATTTTTGTGTTAGTTTAATTCTGTAGAGTTCTGGGTAATATAATGCAGAATCTGCTACCTGTGTTCATGGTTAGTAACACCCTTCTGTGCAAGGAGCCATTTTCATTTGTAGGACACTGCTCATGGTTTTAGGCACTCTACAGTGTGAACAAAGATGTTGAGAGTCCATAGTTGCTTTGTGTAACATATTTGGCCAGCCTGCATTAAAGACCGTGAGTATAATATTAAATTCCTTGATAGGAAAATGTTCTAAACTAATAGCAAGCCTGAGGAACCAGATATCTTAGTGGAAATTACACTTAGATTGAGATGTATTTTCAGACTTAGTTGCCATGCCTTTAAGATATGCAGGCCTGTTTCTCGTTTGTTCTAAGGTGACTTTAACCAAACAGAAAAGGGGTTGTAATTTATTTCTATTTTAAGGCTCCCTTTCCTTGCCAGAAAAGTATGAAGAAGTCATTTTGTAAGGGTGAAAATATGCCTACCTACCCATTCATATCCCTTTTATTTCAAACAAACACATTCCTTCTTCAACTGATATTTGACTGGTAATACCATGCTAGAATTAATTTTTAATGCTCTCAGTCCAGAGATGATTGAATTATAAATTATTAATTATTAATTATCCAGTTCAAGAAGACTGTTTTCCAACCCTAGGTTGCTAGGTTAAGGTAAAACTAGAGAGGATGATTTGGTTTTTAAGCCAGATTGGAGATAATCAGAGCTTTGCATTCGTATGCTGGTGTGCCAGGATCGGGCTGGCACAGGATCAACTTGATTTTGCTCCAGATAATGGAAATCTCACAAAGTGTCTGGCTCCCAGGATTTTCAGTCTCTCAAACAGTAGAAATGACAAGAATTAACAATGCCAGTCTCCTCTGGCATCTAAAGGGTTTTGACAAAATAAGGCCTTTCTGGTGTACAACCTATTTTGAAATCCTAAAAATAGAATTGGAGGAGAATTCAGATCCAAGAATTGCAAGATTTTGTTTTGGTTTAGATTTTTGGGGAGAAGAAATCACAGAAGGTTCATGTAATGGTGCTTCAGAACTTGGCTTAGGTCTAAATCTGTTGTCTTGGATAAAGCATTGTAAATTTGTAGTAGGAAGGAAGAGTTCGTGATCTTGGGCATGCGATCTAAGGCCATAATGAAAACATTAATGTTGAGGAAACAAGTCTCTTATCTATCTGAACTTATGTTTTTGAAAGGGAGACCTCTTCCTATGAACACCATGAAGTGAGAAAGGTGATATTGATAATCATTCGGGAAGTGACACGAAGAATGTTCTTGTCAACCCTAGTGTTCCCATAAATAAAGTTTAACAAGATGACATAGTCATATTACAAAAGGTCTTGAATATTAAGCTTTCACTGTGCTTCAGTTGTAAAAGATTTTATAGTGCTGTAAATTATGTTATGCTCTGGACTTTGCTTTAGTATCTTAGAAACAGAGTAGAGGCACAGGAGACATTCGATAGCTATGTATGTGTTCTGTAATCATAAATCATACTACTGTTAATGTTGAGATAGGAACATTACAGTGTTTAAAACAACAACATGAACAAATACTTTTATATTCCATTGACTGTTGGTCTCTCTTGCTGGAATCCAGAAGAATGTGGAATTAAAACCATGTATTTCTTCTGACATATGTTATCTTAAAAAGATTAAATCATTCCATTAATTATTCAGATTAAGAAGACTATAAAAAATATCTACTGATGTTCATCTGTAAAGTCCAGTATCAACATTTTTATTACTTCGCTCAAGTGACACTGATTTGTACCAACTGTGTGTCTGGCCCTTGAGCTAAGCCCCAGCCCTTCAGTTAACTCAGAATTTACTCAGAAATGCGTGAAATCAGCTAACACTAGTAAGTCGGATAGCTTTGTTATTCATTAAAGCTAATAGATGACCCATTATTAGGCCTGAGGGTGTGCAAGCCCAGAGAAAGGTGTCATTAAGCTGCTGCCATTAGTTGAAAGTTTGTTCTCGATGCTAAAAAAGCTGGAAGGTTGGACATAAAGCAAAGACACATTGTGTTTTCCTTTGTCTTAAAACAATTTGGCAGGATTATGCTGTATGTAAATATTTACAGTGTAACAATGTTTTGAAGAAAATATTCTGCAGGGTTACTATAGCAACCCGCTTAGGAAATCCTGAATCATAGAATCATTTAGGTTGGAAAAGACTTTTAAGATCATCAAGTCCAACCGTTCCCTCAGGAATCCTCTGAATCTGAACTATTGAAGACGTACGGAGCTGGTTTTCTTCCCTCTGGTGCTTTCCTTTCCAAATGTTCCATCTTCTACAGGCAAGAAGCCCAAGCAGCTTTGTGAGTATTATCACATTTACAGAGGGAAGAGCCATCCTGTGGGCCCTGTGGCTCACCCCAGGCTACCACGTTGCAACCCACCCAAGACTGATTGAAAGTAGGGGTGAGGAGTGGTGGTGTTTGTGCTCATGCGTATGTGCAAGGTTGCTGGAATATTGTTTGAGGCAGTTTGTATATCCTGCAGCAGGCCACAGTGTGAAGGCTAAAAGTGTGTTGCTGAAGGCTCAGCTGGGAACATAGTGCAGCCCAGTCCTTGCAAGCCCAGATTCCTGCTTTATCTGGCACTTACTCGTGCATTTGGTGTTTCTTTCGCAGAGACATCACGGCTGCTTTGTGGCCAGCGGAGGGGGAAAGGTTGCAAGCATGGGTAGAAAGTCTTCCTCCATGCCCTGCCTTGTGCAGAGGTTCTTTTCCATCAGCAGCCAGGCAATCCCAGCATGCAGAGGAATACAGGAGCAGGCTCCTTTGCACCCGTGCGACACTGGGAATACGGTGGGGCTGTGTAGCTGTGTAGTGACCAGTGGGTGTTGCTCACACGTATTTCCACTGTCGTGCAAACCAAATGCCCTGTTCACTGAGCAACCTGTTCTGTTGTTGCTAAGCTGCTCCAGGTCCCACTTTGGCAGCGTACAGCAAATGGCTTCTGCTGATGGGTTAGCTCCTCAACTCCTTTGAAGAACACTGAACGAGTAGTGAGTGTCTCTTACAAATCCTGTAGGCATGTCTTTAAGCTTAAATACCCTGCACAGGTGACTCTAGGCACCATTTGGCTCATCTGTCATCACAGTATCGTTGTTTTGATGAGCAAGTGGGCCAGATGCAGCATACAAACATCTGTGGCACTGATTTGGGCTGGTTGCCTTCAGGAGCTTGGTGTGTACCGCAGAGCTGGCTGTGGGTGCAGAGCAGCTCTACAGCCCAGGGAGCAGACCCGGGATGAGGCAGGAAAAACTCCCCAGCTGTGTGATGTTAACGAGAATAAAATGTAAGGGAACATGTCGTTCTTCTCCTTATTTATTTGTGTTTCGGTGACAGCCTGCATACCGATTTAAATATGGCTCTACTGTAAGCACAATAGAAGCATATGAAAAGAGGCAAGCCTGCCTTCGCTTCCAGCCTGCACGCGGGAAACAGCCAAAGGACGGAAATACTCACCAGAGGAGCAGGGCTATCTTCCAGTCTGACAGCAAACCCGTGTCCTTCCAGGCCTCGTCTGGCCTTCCAAACAGTTGGGATTCGTCAGAAATGATTGAAAGCAGGGACACATAGGATAGGCCTAGCATGTCCTTTCCTCAGACATCCCAAAAAGTAGCTTTCCGTAGCAGAACTGTGCATATGGCTCTATGAGGCTCACTGTCGGAGGCATGTTTATATGTGAGGTATTGGAGGACAGGGGAAATTTCAGCCAAAAAAATGAAGCACAATGAAAACAGAAGTGTATTATTGTCCTTTTAGGCTCCCAGTCTGTTTTCCATAAACTCCCTGGGAATTGGTGGGGACTGCTTGTAAAGCAAAATGCTGCTCAATACCACTTTTTGCCGAGATTGGCAAGATCAGGCTCTTTCTACTTACTTGTACGCAAAGCAATTAAAAGCTATTCCAGAGTCAGCTGCCAGTGTTCCTCTCGAGAGCGGAGGAAAAGAGGAGGGAGGAAAAGAAGCAACATGATTTCTCTCTCAAGGGTGAACATTACTGTGTCTGTGTCATTGACCCATGGTGTATTGGCAGGTGATAACTAGAAAAAAGAACTGGGCAAATTTCCAGTGAGTAGCTGTAGTTGGTAATAAAACTGCAATCTGGCTGCTGTGGCTGAAATAAACGGTCATTAGGCCTGATTAAAGTCAGATTTAGGGCGATTCAAGCAAGCTAAAAGGGGGAAACCACAGGCAGTTTCACATAGTTTATTATATACTTGTGGAGTTATTTATATGACTCAGTCTAGTACAGTGAAAATGAGTGTGTTTAGAGATTGTAGTCGGCTTTGGGACAATGCAGGTGATTTTTGATGGAAGATTTTGGCCAGGTTGAAACAGTGTGTTTTGATTGACCAGAGCAAACTTGTAAAAAATACTAGAAATCTGTTAAAAATATCCCAAAACCAAACTTTTGAGGATTGCCCAGATTCAGCATAGTGAGACATTTTAAAGCTTCGAAATGTTTACAAGGCAGGAAGAATGTTTCCTAGCAGAATTTATTTATGTAACTGTGAGCAGGGTATCGGATCTTGTATGTTACTCTGGAGTAAATCTGTTGTAAGTGACATCAAGATCAGGCTTAACTGTATTGGTTTTATTTACTCCAATCCTCACAAAACCAGTAGATGGAGAAAAGGTTTCTTATTCTGTTGTGTAGGAGTGTCAGGCATTTCTCTGATCTATTCCTTGCCATTACCTTGATAGACTTTATGCACTCTGTGTCAAGTTATGTGTATGTACGCAAAAGTGTAAATTTATAGCTGCATTTATAGTATTAGGCAAGTATTTATTGGTTTTAAACACCATTAGTCTGGAAATCGACCGGAACTTTGACCTTTTTATGATGTGATTTACTGCTGTGAGCCTTCAAATTCCACGGACTCCATTTAAGCAAAGTTTCAGGTCTTGGCAGGACAAAAACCTGAGCTGGAGCTGTCTTTAAACCAGTGGAGTATTGCTTAATTGAACAAGTAACTGCACTGTAGTGACCAAGAGGATCATTTAAGGGTGTAGGGGAAGCCTGGCTCTCCTGCAGGCTGAGGCTAATGTCATTGCCAGGGCGCATCTCAATGAAGGAGCCTTCAGGAGTCCTTCTAGTTCATGTGAGAGGAGTGCATTTCTTCACAACTCATACAAATAAGGGCTAAGAGGTCAGCTCCCTAATTTGTCGCTATGTAAACAAGAGATTCCAGGGACATTTGCCTTTGCCGTGCAAACAGGGAAGGCGGCTACCTTGCTCTGCTCAAGATAAAGGGAGCTGTGGAGAGAAATGTGGTTTCCTCGGACCAATGCTTGGTCGGTGTTGCAGTAAGTTTCTGCTCGGTTCTGGTTGTAATCATAGAATCACAGAATGGGCTTAAGATCATCCAGTTCCAACCCCCTGCCATGGGCTGGGACACCTTCCACTAGAGCAGGTTGCTCCAAGCCCCTGTGTCCAACCTGGCCTTGAACACTGCCAGGGATGGGGCAGCCACAGCTTCTCTGGGCACCCTGTGCCAGCGCCTCAGCACCCTCACAGGGAAGAGCTTCTGCCTTAGATCCAACCTGAACTTCCCCTGTTTCTGTTTGAACGCATCACCGCTTGTCCGGTCACTACAGCCCCTGATGAAGAGTCCCTCTCTGGCATCTTTGTAGCCCCCTTCGGACTCTGGGAGCTGAGGTCTCCACGCAGCTTCTCTTCTCCAGGCTGAACAGCCCCAATGTTCTCAGCCTGTCTCCAGACGGGAGGTGCTCCAGCCCCTGGTTATCCTTGTGGCCCTCCTAATAGTTTAAGAGGAGATCCCGTGTTGGCTTTGCAGGGCGGCAGGGGTGCCTGGCAGGTTTGGGAGCATGAGTTAGGGTGTGGAGCCATTGTGTGTCCCATTCTTTGCTCCTTGCAGCCGCCTTCCCATCGGGATGCTCCTCGGAGAATGCACTCCAGGCAGCTACCCCTGCTGCCTGCCATGCAAGTAGGGAGAGGGGCTGCCTTCCTGCCTTTCCCCCTCCCTGCATCCCACTCTCCTCCCTGCAGGCAGCATAGATCCCCAAACTGCAGGCATTCTGTGTCTTTGCCGGTTCAGGAGAGCTGCCAGAAGCTGCTTTTGTGGAGCCTGTGTGAATCTCTGCTTTCACTTAGGCTCCAGGGGCTTTATTTTCACCTGTGTGGTACCTGCTGATCTCCAAGCCAAGGAAAATTCTCTTTGCATGTGAGTTGTGCTGCTATGTGCCTGTTACACTGCCCTGTTCCCAGGAATCATTGCAGATGGTGATGGTTTCCCCCGTGTAGATACTGGCAGGGAGTGGGCAGGGACAGCCGCAGGGCTCTGCTGTGTGTAAGGTCACCCTAAGGACCAGCGTGGAGGTTTCCATCCTCTCTTGCACCAACAAGCCAGGTGCTTGCCATCACCATTGCACTTATTCCTGGTCCAACTCTGTCGATTAATGTGTCCCAAGCTGCCCAAATGATTTACCAGGCTTGGTTACCTTGAAAAAGTCAATGGAGAGGAAGAACTTGAACTCCTGCGTCTGACAGAGCCTTGTGTCATGTAAATCACTGCTGCTCATTTTAAATCTGTTTATGTCAGTGAGAACCTAACCCCTGATAGTTGTACTGGGAGCAGTGTTGAGAAGCAAGCAAATACTAAGGTGTATTGAGAGGCATATCTGTGAGCAGAAGATTTTAAACATTGAATAATGATTCAGAATAAGGGTCTTCTAGGTGGGCTTCTGCCTTGCATGGAGAAAAAGACATGACATGACATGACATGACGCTGCTCTGATGGTGTGCTGAGCGATGCTGCAGCTCCCTCCCAGCCCTGGTGCAGAGCCTGGCATGCTCCAAGAGTGCTCTTGGAAAGGGCCAGGACATGCTCCCTGCTCGTGCAGAGAATCAGGCAGATGCTTCATCTTCTGCTGGTGCACAAGGACCATCCTTCTGTGAATGTCCTCTGTGGTGTGGGGTTTGGCACAGGTAAGTGTTAGGGGGAACTTCTGCAGCTGTGAAAAGGAAAGTTGTAGATAGTCATATTTTACATCCAATCAATGTGGCATGTACACTGATACAAACAGTGGCATATGGTGCCACTATTACTATATCAATATGAGTAACTTGTGCTCATCATTTTATTGACACTGGCTTGAGGTACAAATCAATACTCAGCAGTCACCATAGAGAGATAGAAGAAAGAATATTATTCAGTTCCATTCAATTTCTGTTACACTGCACAGATGACACAGAAACTGGAAAAAAGGGACTTTAGCTATCCAGCCAGTAACGGTTTGATTTATGCTGTGACTTTTCTTCAGAAGAATCACAGAATCAATCAGGTTGGAAAAGACCTTTAAGATCATCCAGTCCAACCATTGCCCAGCACTGCCAAGGCCACCACTAACCCATGGCACTGAGGCCTCTTCTACACGGTGCGTGAACACTTCCAGGGACTCCATCACTGCCCTGGGAAGAGATGCATGTAAATTTTTTGAAGGAGGAATGGCCTTCAAAATGGGGAAACTCCTTTTTTTTTTTCTTCATGTGCATAAATCTGCCATTTCTGAATTAATGAATTAATGAAAACTCTTTTGACTTTGATTTAAGTGAGACATGAGCAGCTCTGATTTTGCTGCTTTGGAATGTTTCTTATGATACTTTTAATGAGCCAGGCTTAAAATAGAATGTATTTACTGCATTTGTTTCCCACTGTTTCAGACTGTGTGGTGTGAATGAGCACTTCTGGATGTGTGCTTCTTTTCCCAGTTGAAATACTGGCAGTTTAGAGTAGTAGACATGCTCGCCTTCGACTCAGTGGTGTTCGTACAATGTGCTGTATGAAATGCTAGCAGGCCGAATCTGTAATGTCAGGCAGAAAATGTCTCAACTAAAGCGACTTAAGAACAGGCTTTGAGTCAGGGCAGGCAGCTCTGGTTTCCATAATAGATACAATTAGAAAAAAAAAATAATCTATTAAGTTTTTTGAATAGGTTGTGGGGGGAAAAAGGGGGAGAGACAAGAATGAACCATCAATTTGTGCGTCTGGGTGATAAATAGAAATGTTTATAACTGATGAGTTGGATTTGCTGATGCATTCATTAGAGAAACCCCCATCAGTGGCTGGGAAAGCGAGAGGAGCTGTGAACAGAGAACAAGAGGCAGCTTATAAAGGCAAGTGAGACTGAACGGCAGCCAAGGGAGAGGAGTAACGGGCAGGGCAGCACGGAGGCGCGGGGCAAGGACCATGCTGACATGCTCCCACTGCTTGTTTTTCTCCCCCTTCTCTTCGGAGGCCCATCAAGTGACTTCCCCTTTGTGCTAATCTGAGCAAGCAAAAAAAGTTTGCTTAATTAAAAGCCTGTCTTTTCTTCCTTTTCTAAAGGAGCCCAAGGAAAATAGCATGCTCTTCTGAGGGAGAGGGAGGGCTGGGAACGCCTGGTCGGGTCTCACCCCGACAATCCTGCTCGCTGTGAAGAAGTAGGACAGTGAGTCAGTTCATTCAAGTGGATGCTGTTTATTCAATGGGACGTTCTTCCTGTAAAACTCCTAATAAAACCAAAGCCTTGCCTACGCAGTGGGGAAGGGGAAAGGGTTTTGTGCACAGGCTGTTTATTTGCAGACACTTTCTGGAGGAAAAGGTGAGAAGAAGAAAAGAGGAAAGGAAAAGGAAAGTAAGGTGCAGAGCTATAAACACGTTTGGGAGTAAACCAGGGCTGGAAGTCTAGCCCGTCACCTTTTCCATCATATATCCTGCTCCTAAGCTGTTTTAATAAGCTTTGCCTGTTCAAAACAAGCAGTTTGGTGGAGCTTTCAAAATGATTGCTTTGCTCTGGTTATTTGCAGAGTACAGACGGGTGCCTGAAGCTTTTATTCCTGATGAGAACTACAAATGTTGGCCATCATACCATCATAAGGGCTGCCTCCTCTCTGTGTTCGATGTCAACGAAGCCATTGAGATCTGTGATAGCTACTCCCAGTGCAAAGCTTTTGTCCTTACCAACCAGACAACTTGGACAGGTAGGTCATGGATACTGTGGAGCAGGAACAGCAGCCTACTCACGCAGTCTGGATGCTTTAAGTGTTTTAATACAGTTTGGGGAGAGTGCTGGGCTGGGCTGTGGGAGCCACCAGCTAGAAGTGGGATAGTTGCTGACGCTCCAGATGAGGCAATTTGGTTTTGGTGAGGATTCTCTTTGCCAGCTCTCATGGGAGGAGGAACCTGTGGACAGACTCAGAGGCATTGGCATCAGAGGGCTACAACACATGGGCTGCAGGTCTCCAAACCGTGGGGTCTGAATTTTGATTGTAAAACACAGCAGCAGAAACAACACCAAACACCTGTGGCCTGTTTCCACAGTTAGATGTGCAGGACATGGGCCAACATCTGGATTTAAGTTAACCTTTCCAATTCATATGGTTGGTGCAGTTTAACAAAAAACCAAACAGATTCTCCTGTGCATCTAGCTGGGACTTCCTGGCTGGTGTCAGAGATTCCCTGCCTCTGGTGGGAACACTGTGCTTCTAGCAGTAGGGCTTTGGCTAAAGGACAGTGGGAAGGCAGGGTTTTGAACCAGATAGAAATAGAACTTTTAGAGGAAAATGCCATTTGCTACCACAGCTCATTTTCTTGTCTAACAGAATACACTTGCTGAAAAGTGTTGCCTCCACACCACAGGGCTGTTTCCCTGCCTGCATCTGCTGTTTTCTGCTAGGGCTAGGTCAGCTCCCTTGCTCCTGGCTTTGGGAGGAAGGGTGGCTGATGCCTTGGGAAAGATGATTGAAGTCCTTGCTCCAACACAGACTGTAGTGTGACAAGTTATTTAGGCTCAGCTTTCTGTCTGTACATACGCAATCACAACATGTCTTAACCTTAAAGTCAAAATCTACCCTGTGTGCAGTTGGGTGCTTTAGTTGTGCTTAGGTAAAGCAGCATAAATACACACCACAGCCAGGCTTATATACGTGCCTGGCACGTCCCCAGCTCTGAAAGCACCATAAATGAGTAGAAACTTCAGACAGTTCATACATTTCAGAGTGGTTTAGACAGTGTACTGCTATGGCTTTCTGCATTAGTTTGTGATTCTGGGAGGTGTGACCAGAGACTTTCATGGAACCTAGAAAAAACTAATGTACATTAACCTGTGGCTAACCGGTGGCTACTAGATCATCATGTCAGACTATCTATAGTCAGACTACTGAATTTAATTAATATACTAAAAAAACCATAAAATTATTATGGCACAGGGAACCCCATAGGAAGTTTAGAGCAGCTCCTGTCTGAGGTTACAACATCAAGACCAAATGAGACATGGCAGCCTTGGTCTTATTTACCATTCCCTTTACCATGTTGTTCCTGATGCATGAGCACTTGAGTCTCTGAAACGCAGCATGGGCATTTGCTCAGGTGAGGCACCCCATGTGATGCTTTTGAAGAAAACAGTGTCATGGGAGCCCTCTAAAGAGGCAGCCTGGGAGTAAATAGCATTTGATTTTCCTGCAGTTAGAGAGAGGGAAGGCAGAGGTTGAACTGATGTGGAAGGTATCTCTGATACAAGATACAGGAACTGTGCTGTGGTTCCCACACATACTGGTGGGTACAACCTCACCACATTCAGTCCCCACTGGCCTCTGGTGTATATATGACAGGTGCCTTACACCACCCAGGCTGTTACCACTTGCTGGTGTTTGTGTATCAGGAGTAGAAACCTTTTTCTGACCTGTTTAAAACCCACAGTTACAAAGTGATCAGTACTTTGGAGAAAGTTATGTTTAGCATGCATTGCACTGACCAGTTTTGCAAAGATTCAAGTACACAAAGATGATTCTCCTCCTGTACAATCAAATGAAATCCTTCTGAAAGCCCTGAACTCAAGTCTGGTTTTATCAGTCTTTAAATAATGTTTTAAAGATTGTGTGACATTTGTATTAAAACCTTCATTCACTGTTAGCTGTGCACAGCTTCATCTTGACCATAATCAGATATGAGTAAACGTAGTGAAACCAGGGGAGATTTGGTGTCATTTTGAATGAAAGTATTTCATGTTTATACCAGTTGAAGTTGAGAGACAGTTCAGTCTTGGGTTGCCTGAAGAATGCATAGGTTGAAGAATGTGAAATTACAGTATTTAAAGGTAGGCAACGTTTTGCTCATCACTTCTAAATTACTTCTTTTCCCTTCTCCCCCTTTCCTATTTGGTGCAGGTCGGCAGCTTGTCTTCTTCAAGATGGCCTCAACTCATATCATGCCTGATCCTGACAAGATAACATATGTGAAGGTGACAGACTGACACCTAAAGTGGCTCGGTCTGGTGTGTGAGTGATAAGAGCTGTTTGTGTATAAATATAGGCAGCTGTTAGGTAGAAGGTGGCTGTGGCAGAGAAATAATTGCACTATTACTCATTCTAATCTATAGAGTGCTAAAGAGAACTTTAAAGAAATAACCTGCATGACCAGGATGAATGTGCAATAGAACAACGTTTTGAAAATGTGATTTTTATTTTTATTTTTACTTTTTTTTTTAACAAAGCAAAATACAAAATATGATACACTGTTAGGGAATCATTTGGGTTATAAATCAGCTGGCAGCTCTGGCTTTTCTGACCAAGGGCAGCATAACATTTCTGACCTGTACATGTGTGTACAGGGACCAGAGTTGTTCATTTCTGCGGGAAGTCTGTATCCTCCATGCTGATACTTATTTGGGCACATAAAATCACAGAGGAGTAACTGAAACATATCAGTTTGTAAGCTGAACAGCAAACATTACTGAAGACAATCAGCATTTGTGTTAAAGGTATCAAATACGCAGTGCTGGTGTGTTTGACAAAAGGAAGGAATTGATTCTGTTTAGAATTGCAAGACTGTAGCTAATTTTCATCTTTGCTTCCAATGTTATCATAAAGTTTCATTTCTAATTTAAAAGAGCCATTTTGTGGGTCTAGCAAATCACATCAGCATATGAATAGTCCCACTGAAAAGGTAGGGACTTACCCAAGTGCTGAGTGCTTTGCTGAATAGGGATAGGCCTAAGCATATGCTTACAATTAAGCCTGTGCTTAAGACTTTTGTTGAATCGAGTTTGAATTGTTCAGGAAGCCACATTTTTGACAGACTGGCAAAGCAGTCCAGCTGGTGGAACAGTGCTGGCTTAATGACTACCTTGCAGTTATTCATATTTTTTTATCATCAAATCCTTGGTTTTCTAAGGCACCGCTTGCTAACTCTTAGAGTGAAGAAGGTAAATTACCTTGATAATGTGGAATGAATGCTAGCCTTATTTCTATATAAAAGTGTTTTACAGGCATGGTGTGTCTAGAGAATTTGCTTTCAGTGAAAGCAATAAATGCTAAAGTGACCAATGTCATCCTGTTTTGTAGTTTGTACAGTCGGGAAAAAAAAGTGCTTTTGTTTCTCAAAATGTTTATTTTTGTACAAAAAAATAAAAGATAAATACAATTTCTTTCATACTTGGGTTTTTCTTTTTTTGTTTGTTTGGTTTTTTTTTTTTGTGTTGCAGATAAATACCTAAATCCAGTGAAGGCTTAGACATAACGTGTTATACATAAACATGGTGCTGGAGAGGGACTCCTCGTCAGGGACTGTAGCAACAGGACAAGGGGTGATGGGTTCAAACTGGAACAGAGGAAGTTCAGGTTAGATCTAAGGCAGAAGCTCTTCCCTGTGAGGGTGCTGAGGCGCTGGCACAGGGTGCCCAGAGAAGCTGTGGCTGCCCCATCCCTGGCAGGGTTCAAGGCCAGGCTGGACACAGGGGCTTGGAGCAACCTGCTCTAGTGGAAGGTGTCCCTGCCCGTGGCAGGGGGTTGGAACTGGATGAGCTTTAAGGACCTTTCCAACCCAAACCAGTCTGTGATTCTATATGATTGTATAAGCCTGGGGTATTTTTTCCAGGAAGGAGCTGAGGTTGTTCCAGGGGCTCCCAGTGAAGGATGTGTTTCCAGGGTACCTGGTGGCTTTGTCTCCTCAGTTGCCTGTCACAAAGGTAGTGACTGTTGGAAGACAATGCTTGAGTAGCCTTTCCTGCTCTGTGGTTTGAGTCATGCTGGTAGCCGTCTTTTAACATTTGGAAGGGGCGAGGATGAGAACAGAACAAGGAATTGCTCCTTGGGTTGAATGGTGTATATTCTTTACCAAGGAGGGTCAGAGAATCATAGAATCAACCAGGTTGGAAAAGACCTTTAAGATCATCAAGTCCAACCTTTACCCCAGCACTGCCAAGTCCAAGGTGGGCAGCAGTGTGACCACGCAGGAGAGATGGTCCAACAGTGACGTTGTCAGCAGCGGGTTTCATCTCACTGTGGTTTCTCTGAGGTCACCAATACCCTGAGGACTTCTGGCAGTTGACTGGACTGGCATGCTGCAACGGCCGTAACTCCTGACTTGTCAAACTCCCAGCCGTCATAGCTCAGCTGATTGTGTCGCTGTGTACTTAGGAACCCATCAATCATGCTGTGGTAATAAACAAACACTACAGATTCTTTTCAAATTGCTACATAAATCATGCCAACACATACTGCACAGTTCATTGAAGTGATATGGGTTGTTGGCACTGAGGTGCTGGGATGTATTTTGAAAGGCTTTAACCTCCTGTGATTGCCTTCCCATTAAGCACTGTGCACCGTTCCAAAAAATACTCAACATTTTAAGCCAATGGGAAGGGTTAAATTCTTTAGTTGCATTCCTAGGTAAAAAATATCAACATTTAAAGAGAAAAAAAAAGATATCCGGAGTAATTTTAATTTTTTAATGTAGTAGTCAGGTAACTTTGGATAATTTCATCCCATCACTTTCCGCACTCCGGAAAAAACATGCCTCAAGTCAGGAATTGTTTATCCCTGGAATTAAACAAACTTGCCAAACCAATTTACATCAGCTTTTGCAAACAGAGATCAAGTAAGCAAGAAAGAGACGTAGCCGTGAGCCAAGAAGCTGGATTCTAAATTTCAGCAGTAATCAACTTTATACAGGCAGGTTTATAACTCTTGGAGAGTAAGGCTTTCCAGTGGAAACACTGATTGAAATCTTAATGAGAGGCGTGATATTACAATAAGTGAATTTAATAGCTGTAGTAAGCACTGCTAGAAGTCTGAATTTATGGGAGAAAGTGTCTTTGGCAGCAGTGGGTCTGATCCAGCCAAGTGCCTGGCACTTGTGGCATGGAAAGGCCAAAGAAGCCACAGAGGAGGAGGAGGAAGCAAGGATAAAGTGAGCTGGCAGGACTGGGCCAGTCAGCCTGGGAGCTGCTCCACCTTTGCTGTGGAAAAGGCATTTCTATCTGGTTTTCCCCCTAACATTTTGACTGCTTTTTACATTTCCTGGCTTCCTTAAGCCACAAGGTAGAAGCATAAAAGAAGACACCCACAGGGCTTTAAAGGACTGATGTCTGTGTGCGTGCACACACGTGTGCATATGTGTATACGTATTTATGTGCGTGTCATGCTGAACAGGGAGAGCTTATTTCCTCCTTGAAAAACCAATTGGCTGTGTGCAAAATGAGGTGCTAAACAGGATGTTGAGTTCATCTGGAGAGGTGAGAGCTGTGTGAAGCAGCGGGCATTGCAGCTCTGCAAGGGGCTGCAGCGAGCGCTCAGTCTATAGCCCAGCGCAGCGTTGTCCTGGCTGGGCTGCAGCTCGGAGCACCTCCAGGAGCTGCCTGTCTCTGTGACGGTTTGGTGAAGGGGTGACACTAACCCCAGGAATGGGAGCTGATTCCGGGCAATCCCCTCTGGCCTGACATCCTGAGGATTGTAGTGGAGACGTGCCAAGAGCTTTGGTCTTTGCTTAGACCAAAGTAAAACTATGTTCTTCTGTTTTTCACTATCTTGTCTGAGCCTACTGTTTTCTCTCTGCTCATTTTGCAAAGCCTTCTCCCCAACTTCAATGTGTCTTTTTAAGTGGAATGCTGAGGTCTTACGTATTCAGCTCTAGAAGGAGGTTGTTAGAACTTAAAATCACATCTAAGAGAAATCTGTGGTGAAGCTGGTGATACCACCACAAGCATTCATCAACCAGAGAGAAAGCCTGGAAACGAGTGGGCCCTGTTGCCAGCTGAGGAGCTCAGGTAAGTTAGTATAGAAAGTGAAGGGGGTTGATGGGCAGTGAGGCACTGGTGAATAATCTCAGAGAGGTACTTTCAACATGATACAAAGGAGTTTAATGTAAGTACTATTCCTAATGTGCTTTGCCCTGCCTCTCCCTGCT
The DNA here is from genome assembly GCF_004027225.2 of Strigops habroptila. Taxonomy (NCBI): domain Eukaryota; kingdom Metazoa; phylum Chordata; class Aves; order Psittaciformes; family Psittacidae; genus Strigops; species Strigops habroptila. The sequence continues at coordinate 43,357,398 of NC_046359.1, forward strand.
TCACGGAGGCATTTTGCTTGGTAGTTCTGCCAGCTGTGGCCACCAAGTTTCCCATGAGTTCTGTGAGAAGGATAGAAGAATGAGGTGGAGGGAGGACAGCAGCTTGGAGCAAAGGCAGGTCTTCCTATTGCCAGTTTGCGTGGTGTCATAACTACTGGCGACCGCTGTCCTAGAGCAAGACATTGTAGGTGAACAGTGAAGATGTACTTGCTAAATCTGTGTGTGTTTTCAATAGATTCTTGTAGAAAATTTACCACAGTCAGTGGAAGAGGTCAGTGAATGGGCCAGGCTTTTGATTGATTGCTATATCCTGTATGTGCATTGGTTCTTCTGAATTATTTTCTTGAGCTTTTGTGGCAGAGAGAGTAAAAACAAATTCTAGAAGGCATCAAAGATAAGAAGGTTGTTATTTATTTATCAGGGACTGTAGCGATAGAACAAGGGGTGATGGGTTCAAACTGAAACAGGGAAGTTCAGGTTAAATCTAAGGAAGAAGTTCCTCCCTGTTGAGGGTGGTGAGGTGCTGGAACAGGCTGCCCAAGGAAGTGGTAAATGCTCCATCCCTGACAGTGTTCAATGTCATGCTTGACAGGCCTTGGGCAACATGGTCTAGTGTGAGGTGTCCCTGCCCATGGCAGGGGGTTGGAACTGGATGATCTTAAAGGTCCTTTCCAACCCAAACCAGTCTGTGAGTCAATGATTCTAAATTGATGCAGCCTTGTGTTCATACCAGTTGAGCAAAGGGGCAGACTTAGTGACTGATCAGCCAGTCACAGACAAGCATCCTGAAAATCAGCTTCCATGTGGGCTCTCTGCTACGCTTGTGGAGAGCAGAACCCCACAGCTCCCTGCAGGACTGCCCTGCACTGCTGCTCTCCCATGGTCCACTGCAAGACACCCAGGGGCATGCAGAAGGCTTGTGTTACAAGCCAAAATATGCACTGTTCTTCTACTGTGCTGACTCTACTAACATTTGTAAGGCCCCACACCTTCATGCACTGTTGCTATTTAGAGCAAAGAAGACACTCCTGTTGATAATTTAGATTAAGCAAATGATTTAGAGGACTTGTAATTCAAAGCATATGGAAGAGCAAGCAGCCAGAGATCACATTGGGTTGCCTGCCAGAAAGAAATACATGAACACAGGGATGTTCAAATTTTAGCAGGGAGAGCCTTATCTTGTATTCCTTAGCATTAAATTCTGTGGAGACTGACTAAAACCTAGTACCAGGAGGTAAAGAAAGAAAAAAGGAAAAATTGAGTGGCAAGACTGTTCACAAGTTTTTCCAGGAAAACATATCCCTAACCTTTTGGTCAAAATCTGAAACAGTGCTGAAAGAAGTCAAACAGTTGAGTTGAAAAGACTCGACTGAAGTTTTCATCAGTCAACTGCAGAAAGAAGAAAATGGGGCTCAAACGAGAGGAGGAAGGTTTGTGAAAAGCAGGCAGTATATAAAGACTTTACAATCATACTCTGCTTAATGTTTTTTGAGATGGGATCATTTGATTCTTTATTTCTTTAAGAAAACATCTTTTTTTCCTCTCCCTGAGTTTTAAGCAGGAGTGAGACACGTTGGGCTAGGTCTGGCTGACTGCCTCCGAGGGCTCCCAGGGCCATGGGGTCCATATCCTTCCTCCAACACAGACATGGCTCTCGGCATTTTAACTAACGAGTAAGTTACTTGCAAGTAAGTACAAGTGATATTTTTCAAGTCAACTTGAATGCTTTTAAGAGCTCATTTAGAAAATGTGAAGGGAACAAAACGTATCTATTCACTTTGTAGTTGCATGCAGTCAACAATTGCCTTTGTGTAATAGGTGCTCCGCTTCCTCATGCCAACTGGGGAAGTATAATTCAGTAGGAGCCACCCTTGTTATGAAACTGTCTTTGATGTCCAGCCAGAGGGCGAACAACATGTTTATTAGAAATTGTGGCTTTAAAACAAAAAATCCCTGCTAACCACAGTTTTTCAGCAAATGACTGTGAGGCTGAGAAGGAAGACTGAACTATCCAGTGGCTATGTGAAATGATAAAGCCAGAATCTGATCTTAGCTTGATTTTACCAGTGTAATTCAGTTAATCCTTGATTTATGTTCACATGAAACAGAATCAGACTGTTAGATTTTAAAGTATCTATGGGCTAGAAATTGAATAAAACTTGCCTCTGAGACCTAAGTGTTTGAAATGTGAGGAAAAATACACTGATTTTCCCACATATATATACCTGTGTGTGAGCATGTGTATAGGTTCCTGTGTGAGTTAAATAATGACAACATGAAGACTTACCTTACTTTAAGATGGAATAATGACAACATGAAGACTTACCTTACTTTAAGATGGAACTTTAGCAAGACAGAAAATTAAAGACATACTATTAGATAAATAATCTCAGGAAAGGAATAGAAGTTCTACTCACTGTTTAACAGGTAGAATGCCATTGTTATTTCTCATCCTTCTGCCGACTTCAAGTATGCCCTTAGAAAAATTTCCAGTTTTCAATAGTAGAAGTATCTGGCATGTATGAAGATAATGGTACAGATTGGTAGTTATGAATTGCAGCTTTCTATAAATACACAAGAGGAATGCAGCGCAGCCCGTCAGACGCATAGATGACCAGAGGCACAATGGCACTTTTAGAAGTGCGTGTGCTTAATATTTTATACAAGACCTTGGCTTTGTCCAAGTCCATTACCTATTAAAAACCTTATATGACTTACCAGCAGGTATTACCACATTCTTGGATACAAGCTACTGATTAGCATGAATGCTACTATTTCTACATGCTTTACCATCCTGTCTTTTAGTCCCTAAGAGCAACAAGACTAAAGCCTATTTGAAGAATGGAAACACTTCAATTAAATGTCACATTTTCATCTGTATATGGCTCTGATTTCTGATTCATTGTAGAATCTTGATAAAAGACAGCTCTTAAGCAGAGAGAATATCACAGAGACAAAAACCAAAATGCTCAATTTGTTGTATAGACAATGAATTTGCAAAGAGACTGCGCAGTCTACCTAAAGAATTGTAAAGTTTAATGACTTAGATTGCGGGTAAATCACCATTTTGCTGCCTTATATTGCAGCGTATGTTCCATGACCTATAATTATTCTGATATACAGTCCATTTCTTAAAGTCCAAGCTCCTAGAATCATATGCTTATATGGGAACAAGCTCCTCCTTGCTTCTTTTTACTGACTACTAAAGAGTATATATAAAAACAACTGTGTAATAATAATCTTGCAATTCAGAAACAACTCTAGCTGTGGTGCAACTGCTTCTTTGCAGTAACAATCAATGGTCAAGAGTAGGTGACTAAAATTAGCAGTAATTCCACAGTGGATGTTGATGCTAACCAAAAATATTACAGAATGGAAAACATATCTCATTTTAAAAATAGTAGGAAAATGGCATGAGAACTGTATAGTAAAAAAGGTGTAAGAAAAACAGAGATACCTTCATATAATAATATTTGTATAATTTGCTGGGCAGGGGAGGGAAACAAATATGCACTACCAAAAATTCCATGCTAACGCTCAGGAACAGATTAACTCTTGCCTCTCTGGAGTCACTGGCCCATGCAATTTCAGTTCTCAGTTTCTTCAGTAGTCTTGTCAATTTATTGCTGTCTGAATTTCAGTCTTCCAGTTCAAGCTCAGAGATGGTGTGTGTGACAGAAGGAAACTGCAGCAATGCAGTGACTTCTCAGCCAGCCTTGGTTCGTATTGTGTGTTGCAATTCCCTCACCAAAGTTGCATAGAACATGCCTTCAGCTTGTTTGGAATTAATTCCTTAAGTACCTGTGTTCCTAATAAAACTTACCGTGGACTGCTGACAAAAGCTTTTTCTATGGGGAGATAGAGCACCCTCCAATGCCATCTAGTGATGCTGATAGAATCTTCTTAAAAAACCTAGATCTTGTGCATTCCAAGTAAACTTGATGTGTGTGTATACTATGATGTATACTTATGCTTCCATAGAAACCCAGAACAATCTTTTTTCAACTAATTTCAGCAGTTTTTACTAATTTACTCAGTTTATTTGCTATACTATTAGTATATTGCCTTTTCTTGCCTCACAAATTGTTTGGCAATGTAAGAGGCCGCTGAATCTGCTCCAGCTGCCATCTGGGAAGGAAAGTTATTTGGTGCCATATTCCATGTTGATTGCCTTTAATTCAAACTCTATCACAGGACCACATGAAGCTGGCTGTTTGGTACCTTCCAAGGGGCATGCAGCTCACTTTCAAGCAGAGCTCCAAATGCAGAATCCTACAAAAATACGATACAAAATACAAGAAAAATACAAATAATTAAAAAAAATTGGCACATTATTTATTGTAGCAAACCATATAGGAGTGGCATTGAATTTCTGTTGCCACATCCTCTCGGAGCTGTTGAGGCTGATAAGATTTCATGCAGCCACAGAAAATCTGGGAAACGGAACACAGAGAGGATGAAGGAGGGAATGGCAAATTTGCTGTGTTTAATGTATTGGACACCATCTGTATTTTATTCAAATAGGGTTATATATTTTGTGAAAATAAAAACCAGCCTCATGAGTCAGTCTGTGCAAGGCAGTCACTTGAATATCTATAATGGGAAACATGTTTTAGGTTGGAAGTTGCAAAGGGAAATCAAATGTTTGAAGTGTCAAAGTTGGAAAAATATAAAATACGCCTGACACCGTAGCTATTGAAGCCAAAATGAATAAATCATCATCTCAGGAAAGAAAACCCCACCAAGCTCTTGGCTATAACCTTCATTTTCCTACACTCAAATAAAATTACATACAACCTGATAATTTAACCAGACTTGTCAATAAGAACTGATGGCTTCAACAGACACTATCACTTCATGCTTCAGTGTAGACTTCAGAAGCATCCAGTATATTATCCAAGAAATAAATTTAATGTCAAAGTTTTCTTTTTAAGTTGATAGATAGAAGAACCTTACACAGTGGAGCTGATGTAAAATATGTTGTCTTGCAGAACGCTAGAGTAAAATGAAATTAATGCCAGCTCAGTAGTTTATTCCCCATGTACAGCTTTTCCTGAGCAGGATTTTAGTATCTTTCTAAGTAAGGCAAGCATGACTTCCAAGAAGGAATTTGAGAGAAACTTTGAGGTTACAATAATAGGAGTCTGAGTTTGTTCTCCCAATTTCTGTTACAGTCTTGCTATTGATTCTGGGCAAGTTTTAAGCCATTTTCTCTTCATGTTAGGCTCAGTGTCAGGAACATGATTTGCAAACAGAATAGCACCTATCTGTGCATGTCTGGGGGAAGTTACCAAGACATAGTGGGTTTTGGCTTTGTCTGCATCAAGGATCTATTTATAACAAATGAAGTAGCCTGATGGAGAGACGAGAATGCTTTTTTAGCTGCAACTTGACATGCAGTAATTTGGGCAAACTGAGGACTTTCATGTACTGTTTAAGCTGCATACATACCTATTTATTTGTCAGAAGGAAATAGTCCCAGGAAATGGCAAATTAAAATAACGACTCATTTTATTATTCATGTTCATGAGATGTTGAAAGTAGCCTAGCTGGCCTTTTACTTGCTAAAAATACATTAGCTGGTCTGCAGCCTCTGCTGTGCGTAGCCTCAGCTGAACGTACCAGGGAGGGAAATAGTGATCAGGACTGCATTTGGCATCCCAAATCTCTCTTTCACTCTGGCCCTAGATCGCAAAAAGCATTCTCTAACTGTTTAGGCTCTGTACAGGTCTCAGAGGACCATAGTCCCCCTGAGGAGCTGTCAGAGTGCTCCACCTACTCCATCCTCTCCAGCTTCTTTCCCAGCTTTCCCAGCTGTGATCCATAGCGAGCAGTCTAGTTTTTCAGCCTTGGTTTATGCTGTGAGAACGCCCCAGCTTCACCATGCAAGTGACGTTAAGAGGTAAACTGGACTTTTACTGAACAGTGCCAGGTAAGCAAACTGGGCAGATGACACAAACTGCACTCTAAGCAACAGCCAGATTTCAGAAGGTCCTGCTGGCATTCAAAGGATTAGGTGAAATTAGGTGTCCAAATTTATGGTGGCACTGAGAGTCTGTCACCCAGGCAACTTTCATCTGCTCCAAAACGACCCTGACCAAAAAGCCAGTTCCCGACTTCAGTGGCTGCCTGTGGCCAGCAACTGACCCCAAGGGAAAGAGTAAGTACAGCCCTGATCTTTCTCCTGACACTCTCCTCCTTGCTGTCAAGCAGCAGTTCAGGATTTCCACAAGGTTAAATTATTAAACCAACTTCAATCATCTACAAGATGTCATATCACTTGTCTTGGCAGCTGTGGCAGGACCAGTATCTCCTGCTTTGAAAATAAACTCCTCAGCTTTGGCTTGGTGCATATACAGCAGCAGGAAGTCGTTATTCTGTGACGGAGTGCTTTTCTATTGACATGATATCTTAATTAAATCTACAAATGGAACACATCTTTGGTGTTTTCAGTAATTTTTTTTCTTCTGTGAATTACTCTCAATATTTGTTTGTTCGTCAGCCAGAAATGTGGTCCAAGGGAAGTTGGAAACAATGCTCAGCTTAGAATCTTGATATTAGCACATACAGTCCACATAAGGCCATTAAAAACATATATTTAGCAAAACCTCAGCCTCCACAAAGAAAGAAGGGCTTTTCACCATCCTTGAAGGTTAATTTAAACTTCTAGCAGTGGACGATATTGCCATGTGTGGATTGGAGCTTTTTATTACTCACCTCTTGAACAGTTCCTTAGGGAAGATTCTAAAAGCACCTCTGCTGATGGAACTAAAGAAAGGGCAATACTGCAATCTTTTTGACATATATTGCTATTATATAGGTCTGGACTAAGCAGTAAGTTTAAGATTTTTCTGGACGTAGTTTGTAAAACAATCTGATCCTGTACTGCAGAATCTGCAATCTCAGTTGTTGAGTTCTTGTCCACAGTTACCTTGTTGAATGGGTGTATTACAGATTGAACTAATTAGGGAATTATGGTGAGGTGAGTGAACACTGAATTTGGGCTATTAACTTCAGATGATTGTGTGGAAATGAAATATCTAATGTGTGTATTTTTTTTACAATGTTGCTGTTAAATTCGCTGCTAATTCACTGCTTGGAATGCAAGTTTTAAAGCATGTCCAAAATCTCTGGTTTGAGGTCACCTGTTAATCAAATGTACTTACTAGAAGACATTTATATGCATGAAATTGTTTTCCAATCTCCAGTTGCACTTAATGTGATAAACCTGAAAAGCCCAGCCATCAAAGCTATTAATTACTCTGCTTCATACCCTATATACCTTTGCTGTAAATGAACATAAGAGAGCCAATCTTTTCAATCTGCATGAAGATTTTAGGAATAATTCTTTATGTCCAAATGTCTAAGTTTCAAAAACATAGAAACATAGTTATCCAGCTTTCTGGTAACTGCAGAAGACTACTAAGAATGAAATACGAATGACTAAGGAATTGGACAAGCTGAGATTCCCTTAGTCTTGAGAACAACTTTTGGGAACAGCTCGTGTCCTATCCCTAGAAAATACTAGAAAAGTGTTTGCAAAAACCTGCAGGAGAGCAGAAGAGAGAGGAGGAGAGAGTGAAGCCTGCCTATTTTCCCTAAACTGTTATGTTCACGTATGTTGATGGGGCATATCTCAAAAAGCTGACTGCTGTTACATGAGGTGCATGAAAGGCAAAGGAGGCTTTCAGCATTCACATTATAGGTATTTTAACTTGCCTTGCTTACTCCTTTTGGTTTCTTGCTGTCTATCAAATTAACACTATAATTTATATATAGCAGTTGTATGTGAAGGGATGGCCTAAGTCGGTTTTGTCATGAAAAGGTCAAATTCCCACTGCCAATCCATCCTTTCTGAACTCGGCTGCAAAATGTGGGTTCCTCATGCAGCCTTTGCTCTCGGGTGAGTCCTAGCCCAATACAAACAAAGCCATCAACTTCAGCGTGCCTGCTTGTATGAATAAGGTTTGTAAGATACAGCCTGTACATTCCAAATTGCCTCTTTTTTGTGCCATTCACACCATGGATTAATATCTGTGGGACGCTTTTGTGAAGCCTTCACCCTCTCACCCTCCCACAGTCCAGCAGTAGCTATGACTTCAAGGATGCAGCTAGATTTTTTTATCTGTACTGCCCTTTGTAAAACAGCCCCTTTAGCTGAGATTGCAGAAACTGAACATTTTCTTAAAGTTTGCAATTTAAAATCCCAAATTGCCTTTCTTGGAATACCATTGGAAGAGCCAAAAGCTGTGCTTTGCAGTTCCCACTGCCCTTCAGAAGTAGAGAATGGCAGTGGCCGTGGAATACAAGCTGTCCATTAGCTCACCTAAGAAATGATGCATTGAATATTCATTGTTCCCTATTGCAAAATGTCATTTTTCCATGAGCGCTGCTTGAAGCAGTACAGAGAATACATTTGCATAAACCATTTGTCAGAAACAGAAGACCCTTTGTGAAGAACTATTAAGAAACCACAGCATCTACTTTTCTGTTCTTATGCAAGTCCCAGGGAGAACACAGAGCTCTTTGTAAACAGAATCTAAATAAAAGTGCTGGGTGTGTTTTTTCTGCAATCAAGATTCTATAAATAATAAAATTGGAGTTCAAAACCAGAAGTACCTGAAGTTGTTAAATCTAATGTTAATGATTTCCTGGCAGTATTTGAGATCCAGAAAGTTTAACACTATTAATAGACTATTTACCAAGCTGAACTCCCCTTTCCCAGTTCTGCTAAATAAAGCTGTAATTAATCTGCAATACAAATTCAGGTATCTCCAGTTCCTGGGGAAAAGCATTTTTATAATACATCAGGGGAAGCCGATTCTGTAAATTCACTTGTGGGTTTTAATAGCCTTCATAATTCATTGCTGTCTCAATGATTTTCTGCTTTTATTACCTGTCTGAGCCCTTTTGTCTAGATAGGTGGCCTTGAAGCTTGCTTTTTTTTTATGATACCACCTTTCCTCCTTAATGTTTCATTGCCCTTCTCCAGTAGCTGATCTCATGCACGCTTACAGAGGCCCTCCACCACCTCCACACTCACACAAGATTGGAATAAGTAAGCCAGATAAGTCAAGACAAACAAAGCCCAAGTGTGGCACACTGAGCAGCCAAAGAGATTACTGCTCATGCGATTAACATCTTTTCATGCCCCTTCTCCCGCCGCAAGATGGTCTTGTTTCCTTTTCACTGGACAACACAGTTCAAGTATTTACTTGATGCATTTCCCGGTGGTGAATTACTGAGGCATTCCTGCCACTCCCAGGCGTTGTTGGTGCCTGGCTGTGCTGCAGAGAGGAGGCGCGGGGCAGGGTTGCTCCGCAGGGAAGCCCTGGCAAATAAAACTCTGCACGTGTTTCGTTAGGCAGATTTGGCAGAGAGCACGTTAATGTAATCGCTTTCTGTTTTATTAATGGATAACTTCTTGTTTGAAATGAAACCTGAAACCTTTGAAGATAATATATGCTCTCAGCGCGCAGTGACGGTTGTTGGGATTAGCAGAGTGCAGCCGGTTACCTGCAATTATTATCAGCAGAAGTCATGTGGACTAATTATGCATCACCTTTAATCCCAGTGTATCAGCCTCCTGCCAGCATTCACTTACATTGGCCAGTCATGCTAGGTGCTGAGTGCCTCCTGATACCAGGCGAAGTCAAGGTGCCCCAGCGTTTCCTGGGGCAGCGCTGGACCTGGCTGAGAGCCCCACAACGCTGTTTTCTGCGTGCCTGGTTTTCCAGCTGATTACATTCCAGAATTCAAATAGAAAAGAAATAAATTGATAAAAGTTAAAAAAGAAAATAAGAAAGGAAAAACATAGGAAGCACCGAGCGCAGGAGGCCCGCTTTAAATTACCCACATTTAAATGATTGTATAATGACATTTTATAATGTCACAGTTCTAGATGCAGCACAGCACCTACATACAAAAGCCCTGCGAGACTACAGTTGCACTGCAGGCTGAGCCCAAGCTTAAGTAGACAGAAATATTCCTCACTACTCACCCCTTACAATATATCCCAGATTTGGGGCTCAAATTCTTGTTCCATCAACTTAGTTAATTACACCAAGTAGCACACGTTCAGCCAGAGGAACTGAGATCCCTTTTTCTCTGGAGCTGTATACAGGGGTACCAATTTTGCAGATGCCCTCTCTGGATTTTAAACTCATTTCTTTGACTCACAGCTGGTTGGTGTTTGCTTTCCATAATGTTTGTGTGATCAGACTTACTGGCTCAAATATTTGCAGAAAGAGGATTACTGGAAAACTTGAGGAAACACATTTCAATGTAAATGAAATGATTCCTCCTGGATGCATTCGTTCACACATTCAGTGAAGAAACAGAGCTGAGTCTTTTGGTCGATCTCCTCTAAGCAACACAACCCAGATGTGCTTATCTGTTATTCCAGCTGAAAATTAAGAGGGTATCTGATTAAGTGGACTGACTTGTGCTCGTAGAATCGCAGACCGGTTTCGGTTGGAAAGGACCTTAAGATCATCCAGTTCCAACCCCCTGCCACGGGCAGGGACACCTTCCACTAGAGCAGGTTGCTCCAAGCCCCTGTGTCCAACCTGGCCTTGAACACTGCCAGGGATGGGGCAGCCACAGCTTCTCTGGGCACCCTGTGCCAGCGCCTCAGCACCCTCACAGGGAAGAGCTTCTGCCTTAGATCTAACCTGAACTTCCCCTGTTTCAGTTTGAACCCATCACCCCTTGTCCTATCACTCCAGTCCCTGATGCAGAGTCCCTCTCCAGCTTCCTTGTAGCCCCCTTCAGACACTGGAAGCTGCTCTGAGGTCTCCACGCAGCTTCTCTTCTCCAGGCTGAACAGCCCCAATGTTCTCAGCCTTGCACATATTGAGAAAAGAGGCAAATTTCATCAATGCCTTATGGGCTTGCTGCAGCCCACTGAGGCTGAAGGTACTTTTTCCTGCAGGGTGTTGATCTCCAGGATGTGGTGTGTTCCTTGTCTACATCTGTCTCCATTCCCTGCTTCCTGCATTCTATCACCCTGCTCCTGCCCCAAGTGAGATGTGCCAGCTCCTGGTGAGAGAAGATTGAAAACTATACACCAACCTCCTTTACCAAACTAACCAAGGAACAAACCAGTGCAACTCAGAACAGTATTTGGTGGAAATAGGAAGTCTTTAATTTTAGCTTACATTTAGTCATACTTAGGAGGGTTTGTTACAAGCTAAATGGAAAGCATGTAAGACAATCAGGAGCAGTAAACAACAAATGGAAAGCATGTAAGATAATGAGGGGCAGGTTTAATACATTGATGGCAATATTGATATTTTTTATAATCATTTGTCAATCAAACAAATATGATTATTTCTTTATTTCTTTAACAAACTACTTTTAAGACACGCAGAAGGAATTATTTACCTTATGCTCTGAAGTTTTTTTATTGAGGTGCTGGAGAGGGGCCAGAGAAGGGCACCAGAGCTGGTGCAGGGCCTGGAGCACAAGTGTGATGAGGAACGGCTGAGGGACCTGGGGGGGCTTAGTCTGGAGAAGAGAAGGCTCAGGAGCGACCTTATCGCTCTCTACAACTGCCTGACAGGAGGATAGAGCCAGGAGGGAGCTGGTCTCTGCTCCCAAGGAACAAGGGATGGGACAAGAGGAAACGGCCTCAAGCTGCACCAGGGCAGGTTTAGATGGAGCTGAGGAACAATTCCTTCCCCAGAGGGTGCTCAGGCATTGGAACAGGCTGCCCAGGGCAGGGCTGGAGTCACCGTCCCTGCAAGTGTTCACACACCGTGTAGCCAAGGCCTCAGTGTCATGGGTTAGTGGTGGCCTTGGCAGTGCTGGGAATGGTTGGACTTGATGATCTTAAAAGTCTTTTCCAACCCAGCTGATTCCATGGTTCTAATAGTAGATGAGTTTCAGGCACATGTGTTTTCCTTATCAGCATGCCTCTGTTTTGAACTCTGGTATGTAACAGCTCATTCAGTATCAGTCAACAAAGTCGGTTTGATACCTGATGGAGATTAATGGATGGTGCATCAGTTATCAACCATCAAGTGGTGGTTGCAGGCAGAGAGCTGAACCTCTGAGGTTAATAGTAAAAGTATACCCCGTGTATCTAGTCTTCTATCTATAGATCCAAGAGCTTAAAACCAGCTGTGCTCTTTAGGCAGATGATTTACTTTTGGTTAGTAACAACACTTTGTACAAGCTTCCTATTGGAAAAGTGCATGCTGCTCAAAGATCTTGTTTGCATTCAGTGCTTATGAAATACCCTGGCTGGGTGTCAGAGCATTCACTTTCCAAGGCTATAAAATGTTGTTCTGCTTTTAAATGTTTCTCAACTGTGGTTTTCTGACTGCCTCTGCAAAGTCACAGCAAGAATACAGTTTTTCTACTAGATCCTTGAACTGATAGCTGTCACATGGGTTTTTTGGGCTGAGATTTTTGAAGTGATTGCTGCAGCCAGACAATAACTGTTGCCTATATTTAGCTGGAGTCTACTCCTAAACTCTTCTGAAAACCTTAGCCTTTCCAATAAAGTCAAGGTTTGGGTTTCTGAACCATCTAGATGAAATTACTCTACAAGTAACTGTACATAAAAAAGGGGTAAAGGGCAAGCACATTTTGTGTACTGTTGCTCTTCTGGCTGCAGAAACATAGCATTGGTGGAAAGAATTTGGGCAGCCAGCTGGAAAAATTAATCCAGTGCATTTTACTAAAAATAAGTCATTGCTCTTTAAAGACAAAGAAGAAAACAGTATGAAAATAATTCCTATATTCAAAGCATGTCCCCATATATCCCTTTTCAGGGATTTTCTTCTGATCTTTATGTTCCCCATATTCCATATTTATATTGATTTTAAATGGTACCTGCCTATTCCTCCTCTCCTAAGTATGTAAATGAGGCATATATTTGTACTGAGAAACTGAGTTACTAAAAAGGAAATGAATGGAAGGTTCTGTGGCATGCTGCAGAGAGGGGGGATTAATATGACCCCTAAAAGCAAGATGTTTTGGCAAGATTACAAGCTTTACCCTTCAAACCCCACATTGGGCACATGACGTTTGTTGCAGAATGGAGGCCTGCCCAGAGCCATGGGTTTTTGGGAGCTCTTGCATCCATTCTCTCTTCCTAGTCTGACTTGCGTCCAAAATAAGGTGCTGGCAGTCAGCAAGTTGCCGTGTATCTTGCAGAAGCACTAACTTGTTAGCTGAGTGATGACTCCAGACTCAGCATTCCCTCAGCTCTCACTTGTGACAGTGATTGCCAAAGCTAGTGGTGAACTAGATAAGGTGGGACAAAAAAGCACAAAGTGCTCCTTTGGATTCCTTTTGAATTTTTGAACAGTGACACATCGTATGGCTTTGTGTTCTTCAGATAGCCTAAGGCAGCGCATTCGCTAACAGAGAATGCAGCGTCATTATTTCTCACTCTCTGGTTTCAGGCATGAAATTAAAACCTCACCTGCTGTGTCAGAATTTAAGAGTTCGTTACTTTAGCAGCAATTTTAGGATTACTAAAATCACCTTTTTATCGGGGCCTGGTGGAAGACCAGCTTAGCAGAGTGGCTATAACTTTTGTGAGAGCCTGGGGATCTTCTGGGCTTAAAAGGAAAAGGCAGGATGAGAGGGGCAGGGCAGTGGTTGTTCTGCTTCTCAGAAAGGGTTAAGACAATGCTCTAGTGCTGAAGGAAGGAGTGAGATCTGCTGGAGACACCTCTGCCCAAGCACTTAGTTGGGCAATTGCTTAGGTGTTGCTTGAGCCTCGCCGTTTCTGGAGCTGCTAGCTCTGCCAGGTTTATGCTCATGCCACAGAGAAGCACGGATAGCTGTGGAGGATCCAAACCAGCCTGGTCAGCTGGTGTTGTGGATGAAGGCTTGGGAAAAAGCAACCCACTCTAAACAAATTCCTCTATGACAGATCCAGGGTGGGTGTTTATTTGGCAAGAACTCATTCTAGCAGTCCCAAGACACCCATGATATTCAATATCTGAACAGAAGATTAACTGCCATATGTAACAGCATCATCTTGATTTTAGGGCATCCCTTCTACAGGCTAAATTTACTACTTTTCCAGTCATTCTATCTGGGAATCCTTTCCAAACTCACGTGAGTTTTAAATGTTGAGTAATATGTGACCCCATCAAGTGAATGCAGTGTCCACTTGGGAGACTTTTGTTCTATTCAAACCTTTGTTGACAATGCAGCAAGCTCTGCTATGGGCTGCCGGGGTGGGCAGCTGGGGCTGAGCTGCTCTTTGATTGATTTGCACAATAGGAACGAAAATATTCCTGAAACTCTTGAGATCACTCAACTCTTCCTGCCAGACTTCCATGAAATATAACATGCAATCAATTTAGCTTACAGCCAAATTCTCCCCTTTCAGCCCCCTCTCTCCTTTGGTGTGTCAGCGAAGATAAATGAAAGAAGCAATAAGGAGTACAAACAGCAGTAGCAACGAAAGCAGCAATTGCTTGTGTAGGGGGGGGGACTCATGGTGCCAGGCCAGAGCAGAACCCACAACAACTTGACCAAACACTGGAATGAATGAAAGGTCCTTTTGAAAGGGCAAAAGAAAGACCGCGTTGACCTCTTTGCAGAAAGAGGAAACTTCAAAGGGTTTACAACAGTAAAAAGACCCAGTTACATGCAGCAAAAATGACTTGCCTTGGATGCTAACACAGCGAAACTAAACAACCTCACAGTGAGAGAGGTATAGCAGAAGGTGGAGTAGAGGAGGCATATTTTCCGTCAGTTGCTGGAAAAATGTCAAAAAGGCTCATTCTGTCCCTTTGGTGTTAGGCGTTGTGTTCTTTTCAAAGCTGTACATGTGAGGAAAAGAGAAATGTAGACAGAACTCAACATGTGCCTTTGGAAAAGTCAGGCACATGATTTCTTTTCATTTTTCTCATCAAGAAATGTTCTCATCATGTGCTTCTTGCGGAAACATTTGGCAGTTCCTTAGTTATGACAGAAACTGTGTTTGAGGAAGTTAGAACTAAAGAAAATAGAGTTTTTAAAAGAGAAAGCTTCTCTTGAGCTGAGTGGTGTATATGATTTATGAAAACTGTATTGAAAGGGGCAAAGAAAGTGCTAATTGCCTGAGATAGTTGCATTCTGCTGTTTTTCTTCACCCAAGGCTCAGTTTCTTTACTTGCTCAATACAGCTTGGAAGGTATTTGATTGCACATGTAATTTTAAGCCAGGGAGAGGGCCACTGGCTGCAGGGAGAGTGTTTGTGCTCGGGGTTAAGTAAGTACACAAAACTTTTTTCTACACAGTGGTGTTGCAGGGCTCTGTCTCTGAATTCTAAGGATTTGAGAGCAAGTAAGTCACAGCACTTCAATGAACAAAGACTTTCCTCTTTAATCTGCTCTAGTTGGGAAAGATAAGACCTCAAATGGAATCTACTTCAAGACTAGATTACACATTAAGATAAGCATAATATGATAAGGACCAACTGACACAGCTTCTGTAAGGGCAAATTGTGCTGCTCTATCTTTCAAGAATTCCTTGAAAAAGTGCACAAAGTAAGAGATGAAATGTATCTTTTGAACATAATTTAAATGGAATTTCGAGAGGCTTCTGACAGGCCTCTTTGTGAGAGGTTTGGAAATAAATAGCAAGTCATGTTGCCAACCTATAGGATGGTTGGAATTCCCAGTAAAGAGGTAATTTTAAATTTAAAAAGCAATGGGAAATCATGTGGTGCTGCTGTACCTTATTTGAATTATTTTGGGGAAAAAAGAGATTTAACGCAGTTTGTTAACAAATGATTCTGGATCAGTAACAACTGAGGACGACCATTAGGCACTCCTAAAAATACTTGTATTCGCCCAAAGCATTCATTCTTCCATCCATCTATCAGCATTCTGGCAGCTCTAATGAAAAGTAGTATGTGTTACAAAATATAATAAGCTTCTTATTATTGTAATGGACTTTGATCTAACATGGTTCCCTGAGGAAACAGATATGAATCACTGTGAGTATTACAGCTTAATGAATATGCCTTTCCAAAATAAACTAACAAAGAGAAGGATTAGAGAAATATTTTACAGAAGTAATTTCTCACTGTAATAATGATTTAATAGAAAACTATGAATGATACATTCCCAGTTGCACCAGAGTTCTCTTTTGGATAACTCAATCTAAATTCATGACAGCCATTGGCATTGGGTTTTGCAGTTACCTTCTGCAGGCAAAGTAGCCCATGAATCCCTTTATCTAAAGGCCATGAGCTGAAAACAACTGGTTTAAGTGAGACTAAAACATGATTTTGGACACAAAGTGATGCATGTCAATGAGAAGAGTAGCCATCCATTTCTTTCTTGTTTGCCCCACCACATAAACATAACAAGGCATCTGATTGAACTCAGGTGCAATACATTCAGGACATTTAAATTAAAGAAAATACTACTTAATCTAGTATTAATAGTAGTCAGTTTGTGATTCATTGGCACATGTAACTGCCAGAACATGGATGTAAGATTCAAAATTGAATAGGGGTCCTCTGTGGTACTTGAGTAGAAAAAGGTTCAGATTGATTCAGCTTTTCTAATCTGCATAGGAATTTTTCAGTTTTAGGACAATTCCTCATTTTTTCCCGACAAAATGAAGTAGACTTGTGATTGGTAAGGATGCTACTATCTATTTATTTTCCTTTGGTGGTGTTGGTTTTTTAATGCCCAATAGAAAGGTATCCTCTTTAAATCTATATACACGTAAAAATCCTATCCTTAAATACATTACCAGTGATGGCAATTCCATAATAAATCATTTGGCAGAACTTTGTCTTATAATTAGTAGTTTAAATGCTCTGGGGAATTCATACTCTGGTCTTTCCTGATAAAAAAGTTCATATGTTTGGAACCAAATATCAGTTTATAAATCACAATTTTTTCCAGAGTGCAGTTGATATCAAAGTTCAGAATGACTAAGACATGGATGCGATACTGTCTGTTGGGTTGGTTTCTTTTGTCTCTGAATATTTCAAACCAATAAAGAGAGATGAATGAGTAAGGTAAAACTTTGTAAATGCCCTGTATTAAACTACTGTATGCATATTAAGTGTGACATGAAAATAAGAAGCTACTGCCTTGGTGAGCTGTTATTTTGAAGCTTCTAAGTGGCTAGGAATAATAGTACATGATTCAGCCTGTTGACTCACAGTCACTGATTATTCTTCTGTGGATAGCTGCAGTAGCATGAAGATTGATTGCACTAGCTCTTAGGCAGCAGCTGCCAGTTACAAATGCCAGCCAGTGCTTCTCATGGGGATTTGTGATAGAATACAGAAGTGAGCCAGAATTACTTCTGTTAGCTGAATGCATGCCTTTTATTTTCTTGTTTTACAGCAACACTGTGCATCCCCACAATAATCTTTTTTACACCACTAGCTGATTTCAAGTAAATTTGACAGAGGCAGC
The DNA here is from genome assembly GCF_004027225.2 of Strigops habroptila. Lineage (NCBI taxonomy): Eukaryota > Metazoa > Chordata > Aves > Psittaciformes > Psittacidae > Strigops > Strigops habroptila. Next base: position 43,374,794 of record NC_046359.1, read on the forward strand.
TGAAGCTTAAAAGACAATTAAGTTCTTACAAGAAGTGTCAAAATCCTTGATCAAGCAGAAGAGAAAGAGTTTTTTCAAGTGTCCTGTCTAAAGGAGAGGCTGCCATATGTATTTATTATACATCAAGGAATCTATACAACCAAAACATCTAAATGCTTCCTTTAGCCAACCTGGTATATGTGTGTCAGTCCATGTCGTGTATCATCTTGTGATCACCCAGTTGTGCTCTTTCTGTGGTAGCTTGGCATTTAAGAGGCAATCCATAAACAAATTCCTTTCTTTTCATACAGATGCAGTTCAGTTGGTTTAAGGTTAACAGAAAAATAATCACCTGGTGTTTTATTTAACAAGGTGTGGTCATACGGGAACCATAACCTGGGTAGTCCTATTTAGTTCAGAACCTGGTGCAGTATTTTCAACAGTGTGGGTATATATGTGTATATTGATGTATGTGTGTGTATGTGCAAATATTTTATACAGTGTATATCCTATAATCAAGAATATACATGTGTGTGTATATATATATATACACACCAATACCATGTTGGGAGCTTTCTTCAGCATGTTTTGTTTCAAGCAGTACAAACTTCTGCCAGCTTTACTCACAGCGATTACTATTTCCTGGTGACTTACTCCATTGGTTTATATCAGATTACTCATGGAGTAAAGAGCTAATCAGCAGGAGGCAAAAGTGCTGCCAAGTTTTTCAATTTTATCACAAAGTCTTGTGATATTTGAGTGGTTTTTTGTGCCCTAGCTGCTGGAATAAGGGAAGTTCATGAGAATCTAAGCTTTCATTAAATAGAGTGACTTGCTAGCCTTCCAGGATGTGGATAGAAGTTGAAAATACGAAGCAAATAACCTCAGAGGGTCAAGAAATGAGAAGTCAAATATAAACATTTTTCTTTCTTGAGACATTCTCATAATACCTCACAAGTGTCAGTGATGAATGAATAGCAGTGTCAGAATTTCTTCCTCAACCTTAAAATGCTATGGGGTGACTTCAGCAAAGATGAAATATAGACATTTGGTTTTCTGCATGAAGAGGTGGGTCAGCATAAACAATATGTGGGGCTGAAACAACAACAGAATGTACTATTATGGATTGAGCAGAAATATGGCCCTTCATCTATGACAGTTGTCAGAACTACTAATCTCCTTCCTGGAATCAGATTGCTGAAACTATAGCAGTTTCCTTAGCAAGTACAAGCACATGTGTCTCTGCTCATTCAAGACAAGCGTTGGTGTATGAGTTTCCTGATGATGGTTTTACAAACTTCGTATTTCAGTGAAAGACAGACAAAAAGACTGAAAAGCTGGAAGGAGCTAAAAAACAATGGCATGTCTTGTATGCAGCTTGAGGAATAATAAGGTGGCAAAGCAATGATAGTAAAAGGGATTCAGAACTTTGAAAAGCAGCATGTTCTGTTATTTGGTTTGGGGAAATGTCTACTCACATTGTATAACAAATAGAATTGAATCAGACAAACTTTACTCCATTGAATGGAGTGGAAACAGATAAAACCAAATCTTGTCACCCTGAATTTGATTGTTTAAATGGTTAACATAGCTTCACGTGCAAAGTGCCAGTGGCTTGCTAAACAATTCACTAATTTAATGTTCTTGTTTGTGTGGACTCCAGTTCCTCGCACTGTTAGGAGGACACACTGTGCTTCAAGAAACAGTGTAATAAATTGAAGCAATCTAAGCAACTTCAGGACTGTGCCATCAGGAGTAATGGCTTAACAGGAACAACACATATTGTAAGAAACACTATTAATCAAAATCACAGACAGAAAACCAAGTTCAACTTACTCAGCTTTAACTTCCCAGAAGCAACAGTTTTCCTCTGCTGTGAAGGGTACTGTGGACACCTAAAAGAAGCTGGAGCCAAATCTTTAAACAGAAGGTGAAAATTTCCCCAGAACCTCTCTGTCATTTCCCTCTCACTTGTTATTTTGTCTTTGGCTCATCCCCAAAATAAGCCATGTTTCCTGAGATATAGCTCTCTGTGGCTCCTCACATTGCCTCCCTCCCCCATGGGTACTCTCTCCAGCGAGAGTATCACATGGATATCCTCTTTTGCATTTTTATAGTGTTCTCATATCTAGCTGTAAAAGATTAAATTAAAAGACTATTTGACCTGCCTTTCATGGCCAGTGCCACTCCAGCAAGCAATACATCACTGGAGGAATGTCAGCTTCATGACCCATTACTCAAATGAGGCGCCAACTAGGAAGAGCAAGCTGAGAGATCCAGGAGTTTTAAATTTATTGTCATGATACATCCAAAAATAAAATAGAATCTTATAGTGAGGGGAGTGGGAGGCAGAGGAAAGAAAGTTTAGGAAGTCTCTCAGGTCAATCAAAAGCTTTAAATAATGTCTGGCAAGCAGGGTTTCTTTTCACATAAGACAGCTAATTCTGCTAAGTTAATTTTCATCCTGAAAAAGGCAGAATCATTTTATCCTCCCTCAGTGCAGCTGTTAGACTAGATTTTGGGCAGACTTACAGCATCAGATAGGATTTGGATGCAGGGAGATATATCAATCACTCCACCTTTTTGTCATGAATCATTATCCTGAAGCAAGAAAGACCAGCTTGTGACTCAGCTGCTGACCTGCTGCAGTTTTTCAGGCCAGTTTAGAATCATAGAATGGTTAGGGTTAGAAAGGATCTTAAGATCATCAGTTCCAACCCCCTGCCACAGGCAGGGACACCACACACTAAACCATGCCACCCAAGACTCTGTCCAACCTGGCCTTGAACACTGCCAGGGATGGGGCAGCCACAGCTTCTCTGGGCACCCTGTGCCAGCGCCTCAGCACCCTCACAGGGAAGAGCTTCTGCCTTAGATCTAACCTGAACTTCCCCTGTTTCAGTTTGAACTCATCACCCCTTGTCCTACCGCTACAGTCCCTGATGAAGAGTCCCTCTCCAGCATCCTTGTAGCCCCCTTCAGACACTGGAAGCTGCTCTGAGGTCTCCACGCAGCTTCTCTTCTCCAGGCTGAACAGCCCCAATGTTCTCAGCCTGTCTTCACACAGGAGGTGCTCCAGCACTTGATCACGGTCGTGGTCTCCTCTGGACTTGCTCCAACAGCTCCACGTCCTTCTTATGCTGAGGACACCAGAACTGGGCACAGTGTTCCAACCTTAAACTGGATCTCATTTCAGGGGAAACAACTGGAGCAGTAATAACTCCAGAAGTTTACTCCGACTGTCATGTGCCTCCTACAGCATGGCCATTCTTCCTGCTCCCATACCCTTTCCAACCTCAGGTTTCCCTCAAGACTTCCCTGCAACCTAACTCTCCCTGTTGTGTGGTCTCTCTGTTTGTCTTTCTTATTTCCATTTTGCTTTTCCACAGAGATTTCCCTTCTTTCCCTTTTTTAAATTGCATATCCTACTGACTCATCTCTTCTAGGCCACCCCTTCAGGTACCCATATCCATATCAACTCAGTCTGATACATCTGTATAAACTTCAGACTCTTGCAGAATAGGGCTTTCAAAGGATTTCATTATCCAATAGTGAGTTAAATGTGTATTGACGGAGCCCTAAGCCTGACACACACTTTGGGATGCTACTAGAAGGCATCTGAGGAGCAGGGAGGGCTATGATCCGTAAGCCAGGGCACAGTGTTTCAAGCTCTAATGTAAAACCTGAAGTATCTGGTTCTGGTGAAGAAAGGCTGAAATACAACATTTGATGTAGTCAGGGGCAGATCTGTTTGTGCCATTGACAGCCCTCTTTTAAGGGGCCTGACAAAAAAAGTATGACCACAGGAGACTCAAAAGTAAGGCATGAAAATGATGAGCAAAGGACTTGGTTTCAGCCTAGTCTCGGGTGCGTGACACAGTGTTTTGGAGTGACCCAGTATGGAAAGAAATTCCAGACATCCTCCAGGACTAGAGGAATTTTTTAAAAGCATGAAAGTGCTCAGAGCTGCTCTGCGTTACAGATTTGCTTTCAAGTGTGTAGAGTTTCACAGCTTCTGCAGTGCCAAAGAGGTTTTTTTATTTTCATTAACTTTGTATTAGATCTTATGAAGTAATAACAATATAGTCTCTCACATCAATACAGGACAATATAACTGTACAAGGCATTTATGAGTTAGTTGATCGGGTTTTTGAGGGACCCCAGTGCAGCAGAATGGAGAAACACGCTGTCTGTGCCAAATTCTGCCATGAATTGTACCCATATGACGCTGCTGCAGTGCTTTTGCTAGGATTTTGAGGGTAAAAGAGGAGAGAACTGGAACCAGATTGTTGATAATATAAATGTCTCCTTGTAGATGTGCAATGGTTCCCACCTTTTCTCCCTCATCAGTTCTCCTACAGTCATTACTTGGATCCCAGTCCTGCTACAGGCATTTTTGGGCCATTTCCTTGAGCTGCCAAGGACCCCTCTGTGCTTATTTGGGATTTGTCTGCATGGAGTTCCCTGTAATGTTGGAGATTTCGCTGCTTGGAAAAAAGACAGTCTAATTCATTATGTCTGACCAGCACCCAGAAAAATGAAGCTTTAAGTGTAAGAGTATTATGCTATTACTACTACTGATAATATTATTGTCACTACATTTTTCTATTACATTAAAAATATATTATATTATTTTTCATTATTACAGTAATTTGCCTAGTTTCAATGTAGTTAAACCAATTTTTTACATTTAATTATACACAAAAATATATATGTGAAGAGGGAAACACTTTTTAAAAACACCTATTTTCATAGCTGGTCAAAGTGGCTCATTTTCCAGGCTCTAGCTTTTTGCAGGGATAATCCCCAGCACAGTAGTAAGCCAAGACACCATAGACTGGAAACAAAAGTATAGGACTCAAAAGAAAGACTCTCATTCATGGCAGAATTACTGCAGCAGCTCACACTTCTCTGCTGGGACAAAGCAATCTCCAGAAGGGTGTGATCTTGGCTGAGAAGAAGTGGTTTTAAGTCCAGTCCACCACCAGTTTTGGTTTATGGTGTCTCATGGGCCAACGGGAAGGTCAGTCCCTACGCAACAGCTCGCCCTTCTCCGAGGAGCTGTGAAATGCTGTGCAGAGCTTGCTCCTCCAGCACAGCCACAGAGGAGGCAGGCTATCCACGCACAGGCTCACTAATGCAGGGTCCTGAAGCAGCTGCCAGCACTCCCTGCTATTTTGGCGTCTAAAATCCTTTCTTTTCTTATAACAGTACCATGTAACAGATAGGAAGTGTTATCTGAGCACTGCAGTTCATAATGCCCCAGGAGGAAAAAACCCAGAATTTTACAAATGGCAACATGGCAGTGGAATACATAGCCTAAAGCTTAGCAAAATAATTACCTATGTGTGCTATACATCATGTGATTTATAGTATGGCTTCAGGAGAGACCAAATGAACCCTGGGGTGAATTTCGCTCCAGAAGATCAAAAGCAAGATTAATGAACTGGAATTCTTTACTTATATCATTTATAGTATTTCACTGGGCAGAGAGGTCGCTTTTGGTGCTGGAAGATCTGCCTATATATTTCTATTTTAAGCCACTGATTTTTTACATTTTTTGTATAATGCAATTTGCATACTCACACACAGTTAATATTATGATTTATTATAGCACCAGATGCTTTAGATGTTGCTCCACATACACGTAGTTCTCCATTTCAGAGAGTCTAGTAGCTGTAGACATAAGCTTGGAAATGTCTACATTCAAGTATGGTTTTCCTCAGTTTATGTGCAGAAGTGTTTGCAGGGTTGGGCCCTGTACAAACAACTGGAGGATGGATATTGCAGACCTGAAAATCATGACACTCAGACTCAGTTCAAGGCCTTTTTTTGTTACCATTTTGGAATCAGAAATCAACAGGTTTAAAACTTTTCAAAACTAACTTTGCTTGGAGACTACTCAGGGATGTAAATTTGGGGAAGATGCTCTGAAAATACCGTAATTCTTCTCTCCAAAAGCCTCAAAATGCAGTGGTATAAAGGGGACCCAAAAGCCCTTGTGAAAGAAATTTCCTTGGCAGGAGCATGTTGGAATATGCCCATAAGTGTTTCTGTAAGGGGCCTTCTCTAGAGAGGCTGTGACAGGACTGGGGATGGCACAACCCTAGTCCTGCCACAGGACTGGGATTATAATAAATTATCAGAGTGGCATTCATAAGAAATTCCCATTAGTGCTTTAATTGCAATGTCTGAGTTAAATCGGAGGTTTCTCCTGCCCTAAGAATCATAGAATTAACCAGGTTGGAAAAGATGTCTAAGATCATCAAGTCCAATCATTCCCCAGCACTGCCAAGGCCAGCACTAACCCATGGCACTGAGGGCCTTGGCTACATGGTGTGTGAACATTTGCAGGGACGGTGACTCCAGCCCTGCCCTGGGCAGCCTGTTCCAATGCCTGAGCACCCTCTGGGGAAGGAATTGTTCCTCAGCTCCATCTAAACCTGCCCTGGTGCAGCTTGAGGCCGTTTCCTCTTGTCCCATCCCTTGTTCCTTGGGAGAAGAGATCGACCCCACCTCACTACAACCTTCTGTCAGGTAGTTCTAAGGTAGTTTTGGGAGGTCGGCTTCACTTTATCTTCCCAGATCATGACGTGCCTCTATGAAATGCAGCGCAGACGATCAAATGCCATTTTTCATACAGAAACACCACCACACTGTGCTGCCCACCCTTGCTGGGCCTTTCTATACATTCCCTTTTCCCCTAACACAAACCCAAATAAACAGAAGTGTCCGTAATGATGATGAATGCCCACCAAAGGCTAAAATAATGTGCAAGTTTCTAATTTGTTTTTAAATATAGCGATTTTATTTGTGAGGGTTTTTGTGCGAGCCTCTCAAACACCATTAAACTCATACTCAAATATTTACAATGTGTTTATACTTACCGTGTTCACCTCTGAACAAATTGTTTGACCTTATTTGCAAATGTGTTACAAGAACTGCCAGTGACAGATGATCTTTCATAGGAAATCACAACATGTAAGTGAAATTGAAGCTACACTGCTGCCCCATGCAGTATATCAAAGCACTCTGATCTCCCCAAAATGTAAATCTGCAGCATAGCCACCCTGGCAGACCCGGGGTGGGGATGGAGGAGGGTCGTCCTTTAACCTCTAGAGCACAGACACACACTTCAGAGGTCAGTTTACGCCATGTGAGATGAGGGCATTTGACGTGCAAAATCTGAGAGGCTGATGCTACCCAGTCACTCAAATCACATAATTAATGGGCTTCTGGGTTCCAATAATAAACAATTCTGATGTCTACTCGCTACAGCCAAACTTCCCTGGCTAAGTAAACTTAGTTTAAAATGCTTAAAAATGGCTCTTATCCAAAATGAAGTTTCTCAGCAATCAACCAATCTACTGTGAGTTTATATTTCCATGGTTGGGGTGGGGAGACACACACTCGAGATGATATGACACCAACTGGTTTAGTTTCCCACTGATTACATTAAGATTGAAAGGACTCATTAAAGAATTATTTATGTTTCTGTACCTATAAAATTTATGCAGACTTTTGCTCACGATATTTCCAGACACAGTAGTCAAACCATGTCTTTTTAGCTAACTAAATATTATTCTAATTATACAACTGATGGAAGGCATGGAAAGCAGGAAAGAAAAAGCAAAGGAAGAATAGGATAATTCAAAATCTGCTTTTTTATATCTAAATGGCTAAAAAACAGTCATCAGAGAGCAAGAAGGGGCATAATCATCATTATGCGTCTTACCCCATCGAGGAACAGAAGGCTCATGAGCAGAGCATTTCCCATTTTCCACCAAAATGTTCTGGTCAGGCTCTTCTTTCATTGCTCCACAGCTTTACAAGCTGAGCTCTTAACAGGAGCATGCACTGCAGGGAAGCTCCTCCTTCCTTAGGTGACACTGTGTGCCACTTATTGGGTGAGGAAAATGAAGAGCCCCCTCTACCCAGTGACCAATGATGGAGTCCTTCCATCCACAGATTTTATGTTGAACTGTTTCCATGGATATCATTGAAGCTGCTGTAAATCATCAATCCTGATTTACAGTATCTGTGTCCAATAAAAGAATCAGGCCAATTACAGTTTTTCAAACAGGAGCCTAAGCGATGCCTGTTCCCGGTTTAGACTGAGCCTACACATCCATCTTCAGCTATCCTAAAGCCTTTCTGGAAAGACAATATTTCATAGTCATGTAATCATTGGCTCTTTGTTGACATGGCCAATAAGAAAGTCAATTGGTGTCAGCTGTAGTGGTGATTTTGTGATGGGAACATCTGCCCAATTTATTCCTGATGAGTCTTAGTCTTGGTCACTGTTAATTGGTGTAGGATGAAAGCTCCAGATCCTGTTACAAGTCCTTTGAGTAAACTGGTTACTCATAATTTTTTCACATAGTTTATCCCCTTTGATTTGTAAAATTGTTTCCACTTGATGCTTTGGGCCCAGGTGCCTTTTGAATAACAATAAAACTTTTCAGCAAGCCCCGGACAATTCCTAGTGTTCCTTTCTACCTATCCTGATTGTTTAGGAGGTGCTATATCTTCCATAGCCCTTCACGGTCCTTTAACTTTTCATGTCTGTTAATTAATCATCCTGACACACAGTGTTCTACCACACCAAAAAACGTTGTAAATATCCTATATATAGTTCTCAAATAGGACTAGCAACTAGAGATTTCTGCTTTGTTCTTTTATCACACATATGGTTTACTTTGATGTAAACACTGTTTCAAAAACAGCAAAAAGAGCTTTTTCATGTTATGCATAGATTATTCCATAAACATATGCATCCTGTCAGACACAGTAATAATTAGAAATAGCTGTAGTTTCATTGCTATTACTTCAAACTGCTTAGATTTAAAAATAAAAAAACACCAAAAAACACCAAAACCAAAAACAAACCCAAGAATCAGATACATATCTTTGATTCTGGGTAGAAAATCCTGAATTTCAATTCATTTGCCTGCCACTAGGACTCATTTAATGCTTAAAAATATTAATTAAATAGTAAACATTAAGATTTACAATGGTAAGATTTCACATTCAGAATTCACCTGGGTCAAGTGATTGGAGTTGTTTAAATTTGAAAAAGGCCCCTGTAAAAATGAAGGGTGAAATCCAGAAACATTCTTACGACATTCCTGGGTTTGTTCTGTTGTTCCTAAAGACTTTTTGTTATTCAGAAAAACTGCTGACATACATAAAGCTTTGCTGTATCATGGAATTGCAGTTAAAGAAAAATTAACATCAGGAAAAGGATTAAAAATCATTCAGAGGGAGGATGCATTTAAATGAGTCTTAGGCCTCTGTGGATAATAAAGTTGGAGTGTTCTGTTAAACACTGACATTTATCTTCAGATTTCTCTGCATGCAGGCAGTACTAGATGGTCTCTTGATTACAAAGCAAAGTTTAAAGGGTTTATATGCTCTTACATGTGTTGATGCAGTGAATGTATCTTAGTTAGTAAGCACAGCAGTGCCAATAAAAAAGAAGTAAAACTGTGGGTTTGTATAAAACCTGGCTATCACAGGTAATAGCAGGTTAATTTTCATCATATTTAATGGATCAGATTCAAAACCCAGTGAACTAAAAAATAAAACCATTAATAGTGCCTTCACGATGGATTGGGCATTTTGATATTGTCTGGCATCAAAGTTCAGTCCAGCTACAAGGAAATCATCTCAGGATCCTTGAGACCTCTGCAAGATGCTGTAGTTCCAACTTGCACTTGTCCCTTATGGCTCCCTGGTCTTACCATTAAACCAGGCAGAGTCTCCTGGCTCTGAACTGGGTGGCTTCATCTATTGATACCTCAGCTGTCGCAGAATCATAGAATCATAGAATGATTTGGGTTGGAAAGGACCTTAGAGCTCATCCAGTTCCAATCCCCTGCCGCTGGCAGGGACACCTTCCACTAGAGCAGGTTGCTCCAAGCCCCTGTGTCCAACCTGGCCTTGAACACTGCCAGGGATGGGGCAGCCACAGCTTCCCTGAGCACCCTGTGCCAGCGCCTCAGCACCCTCACAGGGAAGAGCTTCTGCCTTAGATCTAACCTGAACTTCCCCTGTTTCAGTTTGAACCCATCACCCCTTGTCCTGTTGCTCCAGTCCCTGATGAAGGTCCCTCTCCGGCATCCTTGTAGCCCCCTTCAGACACTGGAAGCTGCTCTGAGGTCTCCACGCAGCTTCTCTTCTCCAGGCTGAACAGCCCCAATGTTCTCAGCCTGTCTTCACACGGGAGGTGCTCCAGCCCCTGATTATCCTCGTGGCCTCCTCCGACATTGCTCCAAAAGCTCCATGTCCTGTCCAGCATAAGATAGGGCCTGAGTGTCAATGGGCAGTAGTGCTTGCCAGCTTTGAGTCTTTCCCTTTTAGCACCCCTTTTTTCCCCTTACCTCTTTTATAAACAGACGTCTCAGGAAAAATCTGCTTTGCAAGGAGTTGTGCCAGGTGATGTACTTAGTGAACTGTGCCACCCTGGATGATTCAAAAGAGCTAAACCCCAGGTTTATGACAACAGCTTTAGCTGCAGAGCTATTGACACAGTGTAATTATCAACAAAATAATCTCCCACTGAGCATTGTTCAACTTTTATTTTTGAAACACATTAAATGAACTATTGCTAATGCTAATGGCTCTGAAGATGAATGAAGAGGGTTGGGGAGGAAATGCTTTTAAAATACAGATCAAGAAATAACCTTTTCTGCCAGATGTTCCAGGAAACCAAGTGGCACATCATCTTTAAAATCAGATTTGGCTCAGTGGGAATTTCCAGACCAATTTTATTTTCTTCAAAATTATACCAGCTAGTGAAGAACAGACAAAAAATATTTCTTCTTTGATGCCATGGCAGTTTTCAAAACCATTCAGATGGATAGCAGATAATCTGACTTTTATGAATCTCAGTGTGCTTGTGACTTTGGTGTGTTTGATATCATATCATACTTGTCCATCACTCAGAGCCTGGCAGAGATGCTTTCTCCTTAATTCACCTTTGGCAAACTCAGGATCTGATCTACTTCCTCTGCTCCCCTCTCCTCCAAGGCCAAGGAAATTATTTCTGTTTGCTCTGCTAGCATTCAAGTCAAAAAAGTATGTCTGCTATCAGGTATGTGCTGAGGTTGCTCTGATTCAACATGTTGTGCTATAAAAACTTAATGCCGTTAAAGTCAATAATGATCCCAGGATTCCCTCTGCTGCTTTGCTCTCCACTGCAATCAGTGCCAAGCCTGAGAGGGTAAACCAGAGTTTTCCCAGCTTACAAAGCTCTGCTGAGTCCTGAGACCTCCTGTCTTGGAGGCAGTGGGATTCGGAGTACTCCACCACTCCAAGCTCTTGTGTTTTTATGACCAGATGGAGCTGTGATTCAAATACAAACACGCAGTAGAACCCCAAAATTTAAATAAGTATCTTAATAGATAAGCAGTTAAATCACTGATTACGTGCTGTTGATGGCCCATTGTTCATTGTGTCAGAAATAAATGCCTCTAGCAATCCTTCAGCAGTAATGATATCAGCAATACTTATCAGAAGCAGACTGATGTCTTTTGTAGGAATGGCTCTGATAAAGACCTTGCAGAGTAGAGCAAAGCAGACAACAGTTTAAACAAGTGGAATGAACACAGAGGTGTTTGGCTTATCTTTTGTGGCATTTTCCATGGCTTCGGAATATCTGACAGTGGAGCCAATGGGAATATATACTTTCCATGATAACAGTTACATATGTGGCTTGCACTTTCAATGTCTCCACTGCAGCACATTCAGTCTCCTGTCTGCTGACGCGGCACAGGGCAGCTCTGGCACATGGGATCAGCCACCACTTCAGCTATCCTGGCCTCAGTGCCAGGTGATTTAAGGCTTTCTCTGAGAATAGTTGTTTTCCACAGTTGAACCTATTGGTCTGCAGATAAATCTCATTTTTTATCAGTAGTTATCCTAGTTCTCAGTCCCAAAATAAGAGCCATAGCAGAAACATGCAGGATCACCATTTGTCGCTATTCGGACTGCTAGACCATTGCTTTACTTTATTTGGAGCATGCTGTGGATTTCCCGAAAGGAAATACCAGACATTATTTTAGTCCTCATTTTGATGTCATGACCCCCCCATTATGTCCATCCATATCCCTCTCCATCAACAATGTGTTGATGAACTTGGGGCTGGAGCCTACACTGGTGATACCTTAAAATAATCTTATTTCATTCTATTTGCTTATAACAAAAAAAGTTGAGTTCAGTGGGCAGGACTCTCATTTCATTCATGCTATCTGAATCACAGAATCATAGAATGGTTTGGGTTGGAAAGTGCCTTAAGATCATCAGTTCCAACCCCCCTGCCATGGGCAGGGACACCTTGCCCTAAACCACGTGGTCCAATGCTCTGTCCAACCTGGCCTTGAACACCGCCAGGGATGGAGCATCCACAACCTCCCTGGGCAACCCATTCCAGTGCTTCACCACCCTCACTGTAAAGAACTTCTTCCTTATAGCTAATCTAAACTTCCCCTGTTTAAGTTTGAACCCATTACCCCTTGTCCTACCACTACAGTCCCTAAGGAAGAGTCCCTCCCCAGCATCCTTGTAGACCCCCTTCAGATACTGGAAGGCTGCTATGAGGTCACCACGCAGCCTTCTCTTCTCCAGGCTGAACAGCCCCAACTCTCTCAGCCTGTCTTCACACGGGAGGTGCTCCAGCCCTCTTATCATCCTCGTGGCCCTCCTCTGGACTCGCTCCAACAGCTCCATGTCCTTTTTATGTTGAGGACACCAGAACTATGACTTTCTGTAATATGTTATCAACAGAATAAGCTAAATTTTACATTTGGATCACAAATTTAAAGTGCAGTTCATAGATATGGAGGTAAATATCCACAGACATGGAGGATATTTCTGCTCAGTCTTCCAGATATGGTTCTTAGTTACTGCAAGGAATGAGCTGTGGAGGCTTCATCCCTTTTGCTTTTTCAGGTGGGTTCTAACTTTTCTGAGCAGCTGCCTGCAATATGTGTGGCCTCATATCTCAGGAGAGGCATTTCTGATACCCTCTGAGGTTAAAATTTCAAAAATGTTGTTGAAAAAATGTCCCCACTTAGAATATTCTAACTTTGGGTAGTTATAAAAAGGGAAACTCATGCCCTGAGTTTGAAATCCACATGTTACTGTCCATGTGGTTCACACATGTGTAACATAGGCATGTTTTTATGAATCGTTTGTATATTCCTTAGCCAGACTCCTGTGTTTAAACAAATGTGGAAACAACACAATACAGCTGTATAAGGAATTTTTTGTTCTTAAATAGGATCTATAGATTTTTAAAGCTACACTTTCAGCAATAAAGAAATTGTCCATACTGCTAGGATGTGCTTCATGCCTTGATAAAATCTTTCATTCTTTTCGTCTCGAAAGAAAAGACCTACAAACATTATAATGATGTCGGCTTAGTGTTACAAAAGCTAGTAATAGTCAGGGCTGAAGGTGCTATTCATTACCAAGATATCAAAACAGGCCTGTCTAGGCAAGAAGATTGGATCTGGTGATGTTTCCAAAATTATTAACATTGTATTTAATGAAACGCTTCAGACCTTGGGACTGTTGAACGCTAAAAGAGACTGAAAAATGAAATACAAATTATATGGTCTTGCTGGCAGTTCCCTTCAAGCATATTTCTATCCCTTCCCTTTTCTTTTAGACCATGAAAAGAATAGCTTTGGATGGCTGCATTAGCATATGAGAAAATGGCTCCGTTTCTTGTACTGGATGATATAAAATATTACTTTCTGAATTACTATACTCTGAATCATCCAAGAAGTAAGGACCTAAAAGCTGAACGCGTAACTGATTGCCAAAATAAAGTGCTGAATTTGGACAATGGGAATTTTAGGCGTAAGGAGTAAGATGGTCTACATGATAAATTGTCTAATGTCTACTCCACTACAAATTTGAGGACAAGACGAGTCAAGTTCAAGTTCTATATTGCCAATGCAAAGAAAATTGATTACTTTTTACTGGCATACTGCTCAGTTTTATTCCTGTGTCTCAGACACAATGCAGAACAGTGTCCTACTCCCAGTAGGTGTACATGACTGCTTGGAAAAGAGTAATTTCTAAACCTCTCAAACAGGTACCACATATTACCTTCCCAGCAGTGTCTGACTGTGCTGCAGACCCTTGGGTTTCTTCTCTGCTGAATTCATGTCCAAGGCAACTGTTACACAAACACCCGGCATGTTCATCACCAGGTTTGATATGTAGGAGAAAATTTTTTATTCCTTTCTTATCTTATTTTATTTTCCCACTGGGAAGACAGTACTGGACTCATCCTCCTGTAGGGTCCTTCAATAAACAAATCATAGAATAGTAGAATCCCAGATTGGTTTGGGTTGGAAAGGATCTTAAAATCATCCAGTTCCAACCCTCTGCCATGGGCAGGGATGCCTCACACTAGAGCAGGTTTCTCCAAGCCCCACCCAACCTGGCCTTGGACACTGCCAGGGATGGGGCATTTACCACTTGCTTTCTTCAGAGGAAGCTAGGTTATAAAGGGTAGGGAAGAAGAGTTTTGTTGCCTGATAGAATTATATACTAACAGTTTCATTTTGCTTTGCTAACTTTTTAATAAGAACTTGCATTGCTGAAAAGAACTCGCTAGAAGGAAAAGAAATCACTCCATTATTCACTATTTTCCCCCTTCATTTGTGCTAAGAAAAGATAAATGTGAAAACTCCAAGAGCTGGAAAGATTATTATGAAATATAGGCCTTTCTATATCTTCACCCACAGCAAATTCACCAATGAGACAAATAATAAGCTCAGCAAATGCAGTCATCGGGTCCAGCTTATAGGTATCCTGTGTTGCTGAAGAAGTCAAAGCAGCCGGAGCTAATCACTTGCTCTGGCCTGAGGTCTATATAAACATCAGTGGAACAGTCTCATATAGATCTGAGGCTGGGACTGATTCAAGAGAAAATCTAGTAAGAGACATCTTGTTGGATTGCTGGCAGGATGCACAAAGTCAATATTTGTAGTAGCAATTAGTTACTGGAACTGAGACAAGTGACTTGGTACACATGTTATGGCATTGTCCTTTAGGTCTTCCCTTTTGGAAGTAAATAGTTATGTTAATCTAATCTTGCAGAAAGCCTCTTCCTCTCAGTCCTAAATGTGTTTTATAAGGAAATTGGTCTAATTTACCAGCTGCTCAGAGGACAGTTTCTTCTTAACAAGTAAAGTATTCTCGCTGGAGACAATCAAAGACTAAAGTACTAAAGACTTGTTGCTAAAATCTAGTAGTGAGATTTAAAAAAAGTATGCTGCAGACTAACATTGAAGAATGCATTTTGTCAATCAGAACCAAACACTTGTCAAATAAATGCTAACTAGACACACTAGGAGGCCAGCTCCTTCCCTTTTGAAGCTTATTCTGAGACTTCTACTTGAAGGCTACAAAAACAGATGGAAGGAATAGAACCATTTAGTTTCACCTCCAGCAGACCTTAGACAAAAGAGTTTTGTAAGCTATTTCTCATTCAAAAAAAGCATCTGAATTAGAAAACATTCTAGTCCTGATTTAAGATGGCCTATGATGGGAATTCACTATAACCTTATGAAATTGTCCTAGTGGCCACTCAGTCAGTGTAACAGTTCGTCTAGCTCCAATGCTCAGACAGTCAAGCTTCTTATAATTTGATCTTTTGCAGCTCTGAAGAATTACATTTATGTTGCCAAGCAAGTCACCCTTTTATATTCTCCTTGACACAGGAATCTGTTGAGTTTCTGAGTGTTTCAGTATATGGCAAAAATTTCCATCCTTTCTTTCATTTTTTTCTGCACTCTTCATGGTTCCTCAGTACTCAGTACTGAGTTGGATACCAGTTCCAAAAGTAAATGTATGGTGATTTTCCCTGCCCTGTTTATCAGCATCATATTTCTTCATCTAACCCTCAAATAAATCAACTCCTTGAGCTGTAGCACAGCATGAGCAACACCTCCAGTCCCCAAGTATTTCTAGAGCTACAACTTGCCAGATGTAGCTTGCTGTCTTGGTAGTGTTTACTTTGCAAAGCTGAGTGTCCTGCTCTTGGCTGAACTGGAATTCATACTTACAGATATGCCTTTTCACACAGCAGTCCAGGTGACTCAGTATCTGTGACCAGCGTTCCAAAGTATTTGCTTACTGTATCACCTTCAACTTTCTTATCAAGTAAGCAGTCGGGATTTGACTGCTCGAGTTATTTCAGCTCTGTGGAACTATAAATTCATTTTCTTTTTCTTATTTCCCTTTGGAGACCCATTTGGTTGTCAGGCTTCAGGCTGCTTCATAAGGCTGCATAAATCTAGCAGAGTGCTCATTTCTTATTCAAAATGTCACTGGGTGTTAAAATAAAATGGCTTTCATAAATCTTGTTATATTACACTGATACTACTTCTATCAGCTGAACTTGTTGCTTCTTGCTTCTATGTTTTGAAGAGGGTAGTAGACTTAGTGTCAACTTTAACTAGTTGACACTAATTAAACATTTTTCTTTTGCTTCTTTATCTGTAAAGTACAATGCAAATTATTCTGACCTATTTCTACTGTGCTTCAATCACCATGTTTAAATATTGGCATAGGACTGGCTTTGTCCATGTCCGAGTAATTTCTGTAGTCTCATAATTTCAGGGAAATCTAGAGTTGTGCTGAAGAGAGTTCACTTTTCTCTTTTAATCTTGTAGGAGGTTGCACTGCTAGTTGTAAACTACTTATCATGTTTCTTGTTTACTTGCATAAGAAAGATCACTTTGCTTTCACGTTGTGATAACAAGCATATCAAACACTAAGACAGCACGCTCCAAATATGACATTATTAAACATTTAGGTATGGGCCAATAGTTTTTATTACTGAATTTATCTGTTCCTTTATTTCATACAAAACCCCCACATAACTGAAGATTATACTTCAAAAAAAAAAACAAACCACCACATCATGCTTTAGGATCAATTCCACTTTCCAATTTAAACATGACATCCAGGTTTTTTTAGAAGGAATTAATGAAATGTTTAACTGGATTTTAAGAGCATGGGTTCAAAATGGTTTTTCAGGGATTCATACTCTTTCTTTCTCAGAAAAAAAAAATACGGTTAGGGCTCAAATGCTGCCATGAGCTGCATCCCAGGCCTTCCACTGGAATAGGCAGCACAAATCTCGTGCCCATTGATTTGGCCAGAATTTCATAGATCTTTGCTTCTAAATCTGTTCCCAAAGCTGTCAAAAAGAGAAAACCCCAGTAAAGACATTCCTGATGGGGCAATCCAGCTGACATTTAGTGTCACAGGATTTCTCTTTGGGTGCTTGAGAGCCTCCTCAGTAAGACGGGAGCCACACCAGTTTGTCAGCTTGTGGCATCTAGTAATAACCTGTGTGATGGGCACAGGGTGTGTGGCAAACCTGGTGCTGTAGCTGTGGAAAAAACCCAGACATGTGGATTCCCCCAGGAGCAGCGCTCAGGAGCCCATTGTTTTAGGGCTGTGGAGTATTCAGCCTGAGGAGCAGAATTCCTCCTATTCTGCAATAACCATGATTGTATAAACATACAGCAGGTCCTGAATAGGTTATTCAAGAGGTAAATACTCTTTTATAACTTATTCTCTTGTGCTTTCCCTTTGGGCTGATGATGATTTGGGTCAGAGTTCTGTGTGGTAGCAACAAAAGAAACTTGGATGGTGTTTTGGAAATAGGATAGCCCATCTATTTCTCTAGGTACTTTTACTTTCAGATGTTTAATAATAACTTTAGACCTCAGCAGGCATTCAGATTGCTTATCAACCTGCAACGAAACCAAGAAAAATAGAAATAAGAAAAATGAACAATTCAATAAGCTGTAGGTAAAACTTACAACTAGACTTCTCTCCAAATAGATTCCATATGGTAAGTCAGATTCTGCTTTCCATTACAAGAATATAAATCTGGAGTCACTCAGCTGATTTTGCTGGGGTAACTGCATTGAAAACAGGCAGCAGAATTAGGCCGAATAAGTAGAGATACAACTTATCCTATTGCTGTTGATGTTCTTACAGTGCACCAATATACTTGCAAATATCCAGTTCTGTCGCCACATGTTAAATGTTCTAAAACCCTTATTTTGCACTTGGTAGGTTAGCGATATTTGGGCAGCTAGAACATAGAGTCAACAGTGTTCCAGAACACAGTGCTCCTGGAACTTGTTGTTTTCCTTCCTAAATAGTAACAGCATCTGCAATGAGCTGAGGATAAATGCCTTTTGGAAAGTGAGTGTGGGAGCCATTTGATAGTAATCAGGAAAACAAGAAGAAACTCTAAACCTTGATTTTTCTCTGTGCATGGGAAAAAGTTAAAGAACTTCCTCTTCTTCTTCCAAAGCCCAGCAGCCATGTTCAAAACCCCAAATTGCATGCTTCTAATAGAAATCTCAGCATGGTTAAACAAAATTACTGACTGTTCATTAACTGAATGTGCATAACATTAAATGAATTACTGCCTGGCAGCAGACCTGCAGTAGCTATTATTTATTGGCCATGCCTGTTTTAAGATTCTCCTACTTGCAAACTTACACAATGTAGATTAAAAATCAGTGATTTTTAATTTTGGTCTTTCTGCCTCCAACTCCATCAGTTTGAGAGCACTGATGCTATATAGTGGCTGATAGGTGGTGAGTACATAGATCTGTGTCCCTTCTAGTGACCAAAACAGAGTAGCTTTATGAATTTGATACTGTATGCAAACTAACTGCTGATTGCTGAGCTATGACAGTCCCTGCAGAGCTGGAATTAACTACCAAAACCCCTCATGTACTCCTCATGAGTCAGATTCTGTGAATTTTTATTCACATAATTCATGTAACCAGTTACGCTGAAGACAGCACAAGTATCTGAGAGTGCAAGACCATGTCCATGCACCAGCTATGATGCCTATTGAAGCTGTGCACTCTCTTTGCCAGTGAACCCTAACCCATGTAATTCTATGTCTGCCAGGACCAGACACCACAGTTGCTGGAGGTTCTCCAAATAATTGCTGGAGGTTAGAAGATGCTGAGTGGAGGCTGTGGAATGGTGGAATGGCTCTTCTAAAACACGTCAGAAGCTGCTGGTAAGTTTTTTACACCCTGAAAGAAAAAACAATAGCAAGCTAGAAATCAAAACTCAATCCCAAAAGGTAGCAGGAAGTGTCCCACTCTGGGGTTGAATGACAGCTGATGGTCCCTTTCAATGAATGTTTTACTTCCTCAGCTTCTCCTCTTAACCCTGCCTCTAAGCTGAGGTTCTTCTTTGTTGTCCAGACATCAAAGGGTGTACAATACACAGACACTGATCTTAACCAAAGGAGCTTTAGAGATGTCTTTCTTGCTTTTAAGTTTAACTAGCTTTAAAATGAAAAGTTTGTGTCCCTGCTAAAATAACTCATATTGAAATTCAAATGCAATTGAAGCAACTGAATTTGCAGTATCTGCTTAGACACAACTCCAGATGCCATTAAAAGAGACCAGATGTCAAGTATTTTCTGTTATATTCTAAAACAAGGGGCAATAAAAGTTTCTATTTGACTTTACTCATTTTAACCTAATGGCGAATCACTGTGTAGATATGCCCACGTATTTTAGCAATATGATCATGACATAGGAGGTATGGATGCTCTACAGCATCATGATAATATCAGCATGTCCAAGACAGTGTTGAGGGAAATGATCTCCAGATTCTCTATCTTCATCGTTCTGGTCACAGATGAAGACTTGGCTGGACAGATACGCAGGACTGATTTTTCCCAGAGTTTCCACCAAAAGAGAATGGGAACTGTGTGAGAGGGCAGAATCACTCTTATTGCTTATTCTGTGCCACATATTTGATTTTGACAGGGCTAAGAAGTTCATTTAGATGCTCAATTTGGTTACTGAGAAAAGTACTAAAAAGGAATGATCTGTGTGTAGACTTCATCAAGAGCGATCTTCAGGTTTACCTCTCGCTTACCTCTTAATGTAGCTCCAGCCTCTGTGAAGCGCTAAAGAAAGTTCTTCATTTAAAACATATGAATCCTTGGACAAGATCACTGCCATGCTTTAAGCTGAATACTTGCTTGAAGATTTCTCTGGACCAGAGCCCAAATGAATTGACAGTGACATTCTGTCAGACGGTGCAAATCTGGTTCATCAGGGCAATGCTGGGATACATGCCTTGTTTTGCAAGTTTTTCAGAACTTCACAAGAATATTCCATTTCCATCAGAAAAATGTGAAGTGAAATCACACAGCACCACATTTGATAGCTTTCCATGAATGTGCTGAAAACATGCATCTGGCCTGTCACCCTATGGTGGGTGATAAAGATTCTGCTTTCAATGGGATAGCTCCTTGATGCGCAGCTGGTACGAGGTGTGTGCCGGATAAACTTTAGGTGGAACATTACTAATACCGTGCGTTTCTGAAGCAGATTAAACAGAAATTAGAGAACCTGCCATATTTGTAGGAAGAAATAAACATTTCCAGAAAATGACATTTTCCATCTGTTTATTTTTTTGTGGTGTTTTTGCTTTTCTGTGGTTTTCTGGAGCTTGCTTTGTAGCACTACTATGAAAGCTGATGTTTCAGGCTTCCTGGGTTTCATGGAAACCTTTGTTTTGGGTTTGGTTTGAATGAGTTAATACTCCAGAATTCTGCACTGGGGGTTAGGGTTTGAACCCCAAACCTCAAAGCAATTCTGTGCTAAAATGATGAGTTTTAGGCTGTTTATTTGTTGGAACCAGGGAGCTTTCACCCAAACCATAACCTCACTGAGGGCTCAAGTGAAACCTGACCTAGTTTTGCTAAAAAAGCATCTCAGTTTTCTAGCTAGGTGAATAAATGAACAGCACAGTTCTATATGAACACATCACACTCACAGATAATTTTATCTCATAATACACCACCAAGGTATGAAAATATTTTCCTTGACTCACGCAGAGCTTGAAATGTTTGTCTGAGAGTATGTTTATACATGTGGTCACACATGGACAGAAACTTGCCCATGCACTGACCTGAACAGCCAGTGCAAGTTTGGATTACAGAATCATAGAATCACAGAATAGTTTGGGTTGAAAAGGACCATGAGATCATTCAGTTCCAACCCCCTGCCATGGGCAGGGACACCTCACATTAGACTATGTTGCCCAAGGCCCATCCAGCCTGGCCTTGAACACTGCCAGGGATGGGGCAGCCACAGCTTCTCTGGGCACCCTGTGCCAGCGCCTCAGCACCCTCACAGGGAACAACTTCTGCCTTAGATCCAACCTGAACTTCCCCTGTTTCAGTTTGAACCCGTCACCCCTTGTCCTATTGCTGCAGTCCCTGATGAAGGTCCCTCTCCAGCATCCTTGTAGCCCCCTTCAGACACTGGAAGCTGCTCTGAGGTCTCCACGCAGCTTCTCTTCTCCAGGCTGAACAGCCCCAATGTTCTCAGCCTGTCTCCATGCGGGAGGTGCTCCAGCCCCCTTTTCTAGCAGCCTTTTGAAAGCCATAAAGTTGTATTTTAATGGTGTCAGCATTGTCCTAAACAACAGGCAGGTGTTATTCAAATACAATGCTCCAGCAATGTAGCTGAGTGAAATTTACCCAGGATCTAGCTTGTGGCGCAGCACCTCAAAGGAGGATTTTGCCTGCCTGTCCTTGTGTGGTGCTTCACAGAAAACAAATGGTACAGGTGGGAGTCACACTGAGGCTTGCTGTCCTGAGCGGGTGCCATCCAGCACTGCACCCACACAGCACCCTGTCCTCCTCCTCTCTACTGCTTAACCACAGGAGCTTCAAGTCAGAAACCTGAAGCTCCTGGGCCAGCCAGTTTTACACAGCTCTCTTCCTTCACAATCCATCCATCCATGTGGGGAAGGAATGAAAGCTTGCAGACAGCCTCCTCCTACAAACATCTCAAACTTTCACTTATCTTCACTTGGAATAACTTGCCTGATGGGAGCGGGAGTCCAGCAGTCCTAATTTGTCCATTTGCCAGAACACTTTGTAAGCAGTCAGCCTCTTATCTTTTGTGTGAGGAGGGGGGAAAAAAAATGACCTTATTGAGCTAGCAGGTCATGTCATAGGTCATCCTTTCATTCTCCTCACAATCAGCTACATTTGCAATCAAAGAGACAGCACATTTTCCACTAGCAAAACACTCCTTTCAAAAGCAATTGGAATGCTTAGTGTGCACCACACTTGCCCCAAGCCCATGAATTTTTAGGGGGAGAAGAGAATTATGAAAACCAAAAGATACAGTGGCTTTTAATCTCCCTGTTTCACAGAGGGATATAATACTATACTGCACAATGCAATGCTTTTTCCTATTAAACCTTCTGGAATTTCTTTTTTTTCCTTTTTTTTTTTCTTTTTTTTCTTTTCCTTTCAGCATTGTCCGAGCCATCACGAAGAGTGGGGGTCAAGTTTGTTTGCTTTTTTCCTTGTAATTTAAGCATTCCGTCCTGTCAGGGTTCACTTTCCAGTGACCTCTGAATTCATCTAAAATTGCCTAAAAGAACCCAAGTGCATACAAGTGTGGGAACTCATCTGTTTGTCATCTCCACCCAGAGCAGACCTGCAGCACAGCTTGCCATTGAGCCCAAGTAAAAAGGGTGAGTGTGTCTGTGCTGGCAGCGAAGGCTTGCAGGCTCTCTGAGCTGTATAAATTTTGGTCGTTAGGCTTGATATTAACAGTGAATCTGAAAGCAGCCTTTTTTTATGAGCCAGAGTTTCTTAAAAGGGAAGTACCTTTCGGTGCTTTCAGTTTTAGATGTTTGAATCGTGTAAAGCCAAGGTGATCCCTATGTACATTTGAAAATCTTATGTGTGCTTTTGGTTTAGGAAATACACCTGCATTACCTGACACGGAGCATACAGCAAGACCCGAACTAGCAAAAGATGTGTCTCTAATTATTTTCTTCTGGAATTTTCTTTAAGCTTTTCTAAAACACGTGATTTCTTCATTTTATTTCTGCTAGGTGAAGGCTTACAGGTTTTTATTCCTGTGGTCCATGAGATTGGATGATATCAGTCTGTTTCTCTTGTATCTTTCCAGCTAGCATGAATAGAAAACCTGTACTTTTTCTTTATTATCATTTATTAATGAACTGACAGTGTATTTAGAACATTTGGGTCTGGTTTAGTCTGTTTGTAAGCCTGCATATATGGAGAATTTATTAATGGAAAAATAGTAGAAGTAAACTAAGTAGTAAAATCCTCATATGTTAAACAGCTGTTTTAAATATGAATCTAATGTATACGTAGCATATAAAACCTTCAAAAAGAACTCCATGGAATGCTGGAATTCAGTTTTACTCCATTTAGTTTACAGTGTTGGTTTGCAGATACTATACAGAAGTTTTGAGGGAAATTAGGTAAGCACTGGACTTAGGGCAAATTATTTACAGCAAAATATTTATCTGATGATTTTTGTTCCTCTTCTACACATGAATTACTTGCAAACAAATTGATATTTCATAAAATGACTTTGTTATTCAAGTACAGCCAGGCCCATTGAAGTCTCTGAATGACTCACATTCAGTCCAATGGGCTTTGAACCAGGGAGCCATTTAAGCTCTCATTGAAGGTAGCAGGAGATGGACTGGCTCCTCAGTGAGTATATCTCAACTTCTGTATTTTTTGCAAACCATTTGAGTAATATTTAGTTGAGTGATTTTCAAATATTTTCAACTTCTGCAACCTCTAACATTCATCTAGTGAAGGTTTGGCATTCTTCATTTAAGCCTATGGACAATTTCTTCTTGCTTGCTTTGTTACCTTTCACAGACTTACGGAGTAGAAGTAGTACATGGACTCCTGTGGGTCCGCAGGTCACAAGATAAAAAAATCTCTAAACCCCAACACTTTGTCATAGAGTAATTTGCTACTCATGAGAAATGAGCAGTCATTCACTTACACAGACCTCACTTCTCAAAGACTCCCAAAATATTTCTCGGAAAACGCTCTTAGTCCTAATACTGGTGCAAGTGCATATCCACAACACACCAAACCAAAATGTTTTCTTTCTGGGAAAGAAAGTGATTTTCATGACTTTCACATGACTGTTCAGACACACTGATCAGCCTCATAAAGCTCTGCCATATGCTGGCTGGTATTTCCTCACTTCCTTATTTTTTGTGCATTGTTTTGTATCCTTGACAAACAAGCAATCGGGTAAAAAAACTCAATAGCCTTTGACCCTATTTTCAGACTGACAGCTGGTAGTTTCGTATTTATTTAGACAGATCCTATAGGGAACAATCCTTCCTGGTGCTCATTACTCAGTGGACTGACATTTGCACCCACTTTGGAAAGCTTTAAGATCACTGATCCATGCTAAAGCAGTACATTCCAGCAAACTCTCGTGCCAAGGGGCATTAGTTCTAACACATATCACCTTTCAGGACAAGGAAAGAAATAAAACGTTATTATCTAACATCAGCACATCTTCTTTGCCTTTGGGTATTGTTACAACAAGCAGATTCAATTAACTTAATTTCCTTGTCAAATCTTTAGATTTCTCAGAAACAGGGCACACTAATAACAAGTCTAATGAGATTCTCATCTTCTTGCAATCTCCTCAGTTCTTCAATGTGTTTAGTTGAAACCGTAGCCACCAAACACCTAAAGGTGACAAGTGAAATGGAGAAAAGGGACTATGCACCTCTTACTTCTATAAAAGACCTGATTTATTAATTTATTCAACATTTGTTTCTTTTTTTGTTATCTAAGAAAATAAGGATAATATCCAGATTGATCTGTGAGTGGTTTTCTGGAAAACTTATTTGGTCTCAGTTGAATTTCTTTTCAATTTTCCAGATCCTCAGACTGATGGGCTAAAATTTTGCACAGACATATTTTGGGGCATTTCTATGGAAATGATACTGAAAAAAACTAGCAACATAAAAGTATTCAACAGGATAGCTACAATTAAATTGTCCCCATGGACTTGCCTACATTAGTTTAGTTATTTATAACTTTGACTCCAGTGCCACAAATAACCACTCTGCTCCTTTCAGTTGGTGCCTAATAGAGAAAACCTGAAACCGTAAGTGAAACCACATAGCTGGAAACAGAATGGTCTAGGTACTCTTTGCTTTTCTGGTAAATTATTAACAAATACCAGAAGACATTTGCTCCCTAACCTGTACCTCTGCATCACTTTTTACTTGCAAGCTTTAACTGCTCTACAAGTAGCTTCCTGGTGTAGTTTGCATGTGATGTGACATGAACTTATTCATTTGATTGACTTTCATCAGGAATGGTACACTACACAATGAGATGATTTTGTTTGATAGTTAAGGATGCAATTTCTTTCATTAGCTTGTCTCATCATCACTCTTACAGAAATTGTTGATCTTCATTGGAAATCGTCCTACAGCTAAAGACTAACCGACATCTACACTGTTGTTGCTTAGATTCATCTTCTGTTTCTGTCCTAGTCATTGTGAGACTGTTTTTTCTTCTTGTATAGATTTGAAGATTTGAAGACAATTTCCAGTGCATGGTATCATACCTAGTTTGTAAACCACTCTTATTCCCAAAGCCTTTTCTGTAGAAGTACATTACCAGTTCTGAATTTATGCAAATAGTTATTCCTGACTGTTTAGAGCCTTGTTATTGTGCATATTAAATCACATCCTACTACTTCTTGGGTTGGTTGGGGGTTTTTTTAGGATTGAATTCTACTACTATGCTTTCAGACCATTTGACCACTTCCTTTGACATTCTGAAGCCTAGTCTTCTTCTTCGCTGTGCCTGAAGCCCCTCTAAGCTTTCCCATTGCTTGAAAATGTGAGAAGCAATTTTATTAATGAAAATATTAAACTGGACCAGGAGGGATGCCTAAGAAATGCCACATTATACAGCCTTGTGGTCTGACAATGAGCCATTGCTCATTTCTTTTTAAGTATGTTTTTTCAGCAAATTCTCTACAATGGTTTTGAATCTTAAAGGCATCTGTCTTGGATCAACTATTATTTTGTTTCCCTAATTTGCTTATGGTAATGTCACCTGAGACAATATAAAAAACCTTCTGAGGCTGAGTTATAGCATCTTATGCTGCTCCTCTACCCACAAAAATTCTTGCCTTATTAGAGCGGGAAATAAGGATCGTTTGACATGAATTGTTCTTGACTAATTCATGTTGGCAGCTATATACAAGCTACATGTATAAGCTCTACAGCAGTTTTATGGGAGAAATACTTTGCACACAGGGGAACTATTATCTCCTATAAGTGTTCCTGAAACTCTCATTAATTGCAATAACAATCACACCGTTAATGTTGCCAGCTCTCAGGATTTTATTGTGAGTCTCACAAGTAAATCCTTAGTTCCTCTAGTCAAATGATTATCTGGGAATCCCAGACTTCTTGTTTTGGAAGGCTGCATTTCTAGCCTTACAAGTGGACAAGTACTTAATAATGTGACCTCAAATGGATTTTAAAGGCAGGAGACAAATAGTAAGAAGTCAATGGTGACTAAGTGTTTTCAAAATCTCATGATTTCCAGAGATCTGAGATGTTTCTAAGCATAATAGTTGGGATGGCTGTCATGACATCAATTCAAAAGGCAATGCTACAGAAAGCTATATCCTCCTTTCTTAGCATTCTGCGTGAAGAAAATATTCTAGGGAGATACATATAAAGTAGTGGAGACGAACTAATGAAGCAAACCGATTAAACCAAAGTGTAGCTCATTCAAAAATGTAAAGCTGCTAGCAAGGCAGGGTCAGTAATTACTTCTCTGCTTGATTCACTTGGACTTATTTCTGTAGTTCATTCTGACCTATTTTTGTTGTAAATAACATAAAAGTAGGTTATGGATGCAACAGACTCCAGAAAAGAGAAAATCAAAACATTTCTGTCTATACAAGCCAAGCTACTGCTTTGCTAGCAATTTGCATGTGGTTGCTTTTCCAAATCCTTTGTGTGTCACCAGTTTTAGTCAAGGGCTCACAGACTACAAGCAGAATTTGACACATCTCATACCCCAGTTAAACTTGCCAATAGATGTTAGATTTAGCAAAAATGTTCAATACCCAACAACCCAAAATATTGAAATCATGGCAGGTATTTGGGGACCTAAATGAGAACTCAGCACTCCAGAAAACCTGGGCCTGCATTAGTTTATCTTGTGGTTTGTGGGAGTCTTTTGCACAGCAGCAGGGGAGACAAATACAATTGCAAAGCTCTGGAAATTGGAAGGGAAGGGAGCAAGGGACAAGAAGGGTGGAATAGGAGCACCTGAAACAATCTTCCCAAACTGTGGATTTCAAGCACCCACTGGCCTTACATCCCTCCTTTGCCATCTATTCTTTCCTGCAGTCTGAGATCAGCTTTATGGAAGTTGGGAACATGTTTGCGTAAGCTATAGACCAGAACGGAGGCAAGCTTTGTGCTGCTCCAGCCAGCTCAGGGAGCACTGCAGAGTTTGCTTTCTAGAGCTGCATTCCTGTGAGTTTCAAGGCTCAGATGGTTGAAATTCAGCTACCAAATACTTCGAGTTTAAAACACAAAAGTTCAACCGTGGCTGAGCTTGTAAATACTTCCATATTGTAGAAGAGGCTGGGTATAAGCCTACCTACATACCCAGCCACAGTCATAAATGAGATGTTATGGGCATAAACATGGATAGAACCTGCTATGACATACATTTTACCATTCCTCCCCTCCCCAAATTACTGAACTACACCTAATCTACTTGAGAGTTTCTGTTTTTAGCACCCCCAAGCATTATCATGTCAGAGGTTAACCAGGTAGGCATAGTAAGGTTCATGAAGATCTTTGCGAAGCTTTTGTTCTTAGTTTCCTGCTTATATTGTGGTGTACCTTGTGTATATCTGCTCTGTGGAGTCGTCTTGTTATATTTTTCATATTAACCAAAAAGGCTCTGAAGATGCTCAAAGTCTGGATTAATTTGTTCTCTGAAAACATAAAACATATCAACAGCCAAGCATCTTCGATTGGGAACAATTTCTCATGCAGCTCATGTCAGGTGGGTTAAGCAGAAAAGCACAGCTGTTGTACTAGGACATGCATAAAGATGTACTTGCTGATGTTTTGGGTTAGGTTTTCAAAGCATGTTTGGTTTTGATGGGGACCTAGGTATTAGTGTGGGCGTCTGTTAAGAGCCTGGCAGATAGAAATCATTGCTTGAGAAGACTGAATTTTCATGTAGGCAGGCTGAGACAGCGTGGTGTCATCAGAAACTAGGAGACCTGAGTCCTGGCTGGGTTGTACTTTTTGTTCTGTTTCATCTTTCCTATTTGGGGTTAAATTGTCCAATGTCCCTGCGCAGATGTGTGGGAAGGGTACTAAACACTCCTGTATTCAAGGATACTTCACTCAGATCATAGGCAAGGATTTTCTGAAGGAGCCCAGTCTGATTCCTCCACACCAACATAGCTGGCTGAGTGTGCAGGAGGCCCCTGGGGCAAAATAGCATGGTGCAGGCTGTGCATGTCACTGGAAATGGGGTGTAGAAAGGAGGGAGGGGAAATGCTGGGCTTTCGCCAGGATCTAAAGAGAATCAGAGCTCCTAGGCTTTTACAGGAATTTTGGGGAAAAAAAAAATTTTAGTAATCAAGAATGCACTAGAAGAGCATCCTCATCAGAGCGGCAATCCAGAATGACACTAATAACCAGGTCTCTTTCTCACAAGCATCAGCAAAGTAGAGATCATGAGATCTCTTCCCTATAAAACTTCGGTTCATCTGCGTTACATTTATCCATGAAGTCTGGTTATAGTGTTACTTTACATCAACAAAAAGAACTTTAAAATGGCCTTAGAGTATGCCATAATGATGCATTTTATGTCTTTATTCATTGGTCCCTGCGCGTGAAGTTTTGTAGTAGTGTGTTTAGTGATATGGGAGATATAAAGAGGCAAGAGACACTGCAGATCTCAGTGGTTCATTAGTCCTGGACTTTACTGTGTTTTAAAACTTCTCCTTCTCCAGACCACAAAATAGCTTCCTCCTCTATCATGTGTATTAAGTGTGAATCCGCAGAGGGAACTTTTATATGTTGCTTCTCCAGAAATAATGATTCCTCTATATCTGTTCTGGTATAATTTATTATTCCAGAGGAATTTCTCTGTGTAAATGCCTAGCCCTGAATACAATCGCTTTTTTCCAGAATCCAGTGCTTGTATGTAAGTATCTTTGGCTCAGCTTTAAGGGCATAGTAAATGAAATAGCTTCAAAAAGTCATGTGCTCTGTTTCCTATTGTAAAGGCACATCTTCCTCATTAGTAGGTAAAGAAGACTATTACCAGAAATACCAGGGCATTTTCAGGAAATCCTTAATGAACCAGTCTAGATGGGCATCTTCTCCTGAGATAATATACATGAAATATCACCAAAAAAAGGAATTATAATAAGCAATCCTTTAAAAAGTGCAAAAAATGTCGCTGAGGGCTCAGTGCCATTCCTCTCAGAGGGGGGCCTTCCCTCTCCTGGTGGAAAGAGGCCAGATACTGAGTTGGGAAGAAAAGAATATGAAATAATATTTTTCCTAGCATGGTTCCAGTACCTGGATGATGATCTGATGGCTTGGATGGGAGTTCATCCAGGTTTTTAACTGGCCTGACTTTTCTGATGGCTTGGATGGGAGTTCATCCAGGTTTTTAACTAGAGTGAACTTTTTTTTTAAGAGAAAAAGTAGATTTGCTTGCCAACAGGGGACAAATTTTCATGCTGTCAAATTAAGCTGCTCCTCACACCTAGTTTTCATTTGAGTCTACACCACCAATTTAGTCTCGATGAGATGGGCCCATAAATCTCATCCAGAAGAATTATATGACCTATTCATTTTCCTTCTGCTGCAGCCACCGCCGTCCTCTGCTATACTATCCCAGTGGTAGAAGCTTGTGATCCACTGCACTGACAAAGTATTCTGGTCATTCAATACCTAAACCCAAGGGCTTAGGTACCAGAGCCCTGACTACCCATGAAAGTGTGTGACTTCATCAGCTCTTGCCCCCTCTGAGGCTCAAAAGATGAGGCACTGACAGGCTGTGAACAGGCTTCTGATGCTATTTACCCTCTGGTGGTGTTGAAATGCTGGTCTGTTATGACACCTCCCAGGAAAGCACTGCTTCTGATGGGTGAAAGCTGACCCAGAAACCTCACCCTCATCCTTCTGTGCCTCTTTAGTCCGTGGCATCTCTTCATGGACCTGCTTATGGCCATGAAAAATATTCTCACTGGGTTGAGCGCAGCTGAGCAGTAGAGCAGATCTGGCCATGAAAGGTGAAAAAGAGCTTTTTGTGAACAGTGATCAATAAGTGGAGGTTATAACAAGTGGAGGCTTCATTTGCAGGACTGGCCCTTGGAGCATTAATCTGGAGAAGCCCCTGCTCTTTGCTTCAAGGGCCCATGTTTTAACAGAATTATCAAGTAACAGGCTGAGCGCCTGTTCACAACACCATCAAAACAGGAAGGTTTGGAGAGGGTTTTAGTCACCTGAACAAGTTTTATATCCCTCATTTGGGTTAGAGCAATTGGCTTATTATCCTCCAAGGTGCTGTATGTTTTATCCTTGAACAGCACACCCCAATTCACGTGCCCAGGTAGGCTTGCATCTTGTTTTCCAGAGCTGTTAAGTTCAGTGTTCATGAGTGCTGGGTTAACCTTGCCTTCCTCAGGAGTTATTTACCAGTTTCTTGTTGCTGTATGACTTCCACTAAACTACATGCCTCGTACCAGTCCCCTGTTTTACCTTTCAGCACCAAGGAACAGTTACTGCTGGACTCAGGAGGCATTTATCAAAGACATGACTGCTGATTTACTATGAAGGGCTGCTGAATTCCTCTAGGAACTGTCTTTTGAACTGTTGCTATAAATTTTGAACTGTAGAATTGGCAGACTCTAACAGTTTTTTGTAACTAGGTATTGCAAAAAGATACCCTGACCTCAAAGGGCCTAAATAGTTTAAAATAAGAAGCCATGCAGTTGTTTGGGCTTCAGGCTAAAATGTAGAATTAAAATATTGAATCTCTCAGGTATATAGTGAGACACATTCATTGTCTCCTTTTTCATTAAAAGTAAATCTAGAATTATATATCTTTAGACATTTTTACATCTAGTTGTGTGGGTTTGTGCCTGTGGAGCCAAATGCATTAATCACTTACTGTGTGGCTCAACAGCAGTGCATGGTTTTCTTCTGAATAATGAAGCACAAGTGCATTCAGCTACCTGATTTTCACTATTTACGGTATGCATGTGTTCCAGACTCTGAACAGTATTAAAGATACAGCTGCATGCCTGAGAATAGTTGAAGTCCATATGGAAAAGGGGCTGCATGTGCCCTCCAATGATACCACACAATCTGGATACAGGAGAGTAAGCTCTAAATCAGTGGTACAGAGTGAGTACAATTGCCAACAATTGCATACAGAGGGATGCACACGGAGCATTCCTGGAAATTCAGGTATCCGAACCTGCAAAGTAAAGGCATGAGCTGCCTTTGCAGCACACTACAGATACCAGTAGAAAATCTGGGACACTGTGGAACAACCTGGTGCATGTATCAGTGTTCAAAGCCATTTGAACATTATATAGAGAGTGATTTGTGACCAAGAAAAGCAGACACATGCCAATTCCTCTTTGCCCAGTCTCTCTCCCTTCATGCCCCATCATCCCACAGAATATTGCAGAGGGTGTTTCTGCAGTTATGCTGATGTTCTTGCATGGAGCTTGGATGATCTAATGATCTATACAGCCTCACTGCTGGGAAGGGAGTATTGAAATTAATTTTATAAGTCCTCTTGGGAACGGGAGGGCTGGTTCAGCTTTTCTATATGGGGCAAGTGGCCAGACAGGGCAGAATGATGATACAAAGGAGTGATAATGGAGAGAGAGAGCAGCTGGGGACGCAGGAAAGTCAAAGACACAGAAGAAGCTGTAGCTACATGGAAAGAAGAGGAAAAAAACCAGTAGGGTGAGAAATGGGAGGAATCTGAGTGGAGAGAAGAACTATGAGAAGAAAGAACAAAACAGCAGAGACATATAAAAGATGCAGCAAACAGAGCATGTGAAAACAGAGTGATTAAAAAAGAAGACTATTTCACATCTGCTCATGGGGTTCAGATGACAGGTCCTGCCTCGATTCATGGTCCATGTGTGAACACGCAGGTTCCCCAGGTGACTTTGAAAATCTCAGCCAGGAAACCCAGCCAGCCAGAAGCAGTCCCTCAGACAGGAAGCATTACCTCTAGAAAAGCCAGTTCAGGAGCTGAATCACATCAACTGGCCAGTTTTGTTGTATTTTTTAATGAAAAAAAATGAGGCTAGGAAAAGAGAAATGGCTGCTGCTTGTCTAATGAGCATTTCAGACTATGTGCACGCTCTAATATTTTCCACTGGAGGAATACAGAGCCTTTCCTCATTTCGCATTTCCTTTTGGGGCTTGTATTCTGCACTGAACTCAGCTTCTCCTCTTGGCATCTCCTTCTCCTCGCTTTTGTTTTTCTTCTGTGGCTCCATTTCACTGGAAAAGAAGGTGCTGGGTGCTGCGAAAGAGCCTGCTGCCTGCCCCTTCCTGCCCGCCCTTTTCCAGAGGACCCTGCTCAGGGAACCGGGATGTTGGCTCCATGCTGCAGGAGCTCTTCATCCACTGTGACCTGCTCTCCCTCAGGTTTCTGTGCTATGTTGTAGAATCACAGACTGGTTTAGGTTGGAAAAGACCTTACGATCATCCAGTTCCAACCGCTCTGCCATGGGCAGGGACACCTTCCACTAGAGCAGGTTGCTCCAAGCCCCTGTGTCCAACCTGGCCTTGAACACTGCCAGGGATGGGGCAGCCACAGCTTCTCTGGGCACCCTGTGCCAGCGCCTCAGCACCCTCACAGGGAAGAGCTTCTGCCTTAGATCTAACCTGAACTTCCCCTGTTTCAGTTTGAACCCATCACCCCTTGTCCTGTTGCTCCAGTCCCTGATGAAGGTCCCTCTCCGGCATCCTTGTAGCCCCCTTCAGACACTGGAAGCTGCTCTGAGGTCTCCACACAGCTTCTCTTCTCCAGGCTGAACAGCCCCAATGTTCTCAGCTTGTCTTTGTATGGTTCTCATCAACCAAGACCCCCAAGTCCTTCTCCTCAAGCTACTCTGAATCACTTCTCCGCCCAACCTGTAGATGTGCCTGGGATTGCCCCAGTTGAGGACCTTGCACTTCGCTTTGCTTAACTTCATGAGGTTGGCATTGGCACCTCTGGATGACATCCTTTCCCTCCAGCGTATCAACCAAACAATATTTGCAATGAGATGAGCAGATGCGACTGTGCCTCTTTTACTAGTGCTTCTGTAAAGCTGCTAGTTATCTATTATAATCAGGGGAACTACAGACCAGTCAGTCTCACCTCTGTGCCTGGCAAAATCTTGGAACAGTTTCTCCTGGAAAACATGCTAAGGCACATGAAAAACAACGAGGTGGTTGGTGACAGCCAACATGGCTTCACTAAGGGGAAATCCTGCCTGACCAATTTGGTGGCCTTCTATGATGGAGCCACGGAACTGATGGACAGCGGCAGAGCAGTTGACATCATCTACCTGGACTTGTGCAAAACATTCGACACTGTCCCGCATGACATCCTTGTCTCTAAATTGGAGAGACATCAATTTGATAGATGGACCACTCGGTGGATAAAAAACTGGCTCGATGGCCGCATGCAAAGAGTTGTGGTAAATGGCTCGATGTCCAGTTGGAAACCTGTAACGAGTGGTGTCCCTCAGGGATCGGTGTTGGGACCGGTCCTGTTCAACATCTTTGTCGGTGACATGGACAGTGGGATTGAGTGCGCCCTCAGCAAGTTTGCCGATGACACCAAGCTGTGTGGTTCGGTTGATACGCTGGAGGGAAGGGATGCCATCCAGAGGGACCTTGACACGCTTGTGAGGTGGGCCGATGCCAACCTTAGGAAGTTTAACCAAGCCAAGTGCAAGGTCCTACACCTGGGTCGGGGCAACCCCAGGCACTGCTACAGGCTGGGCAGAGAAGAGATTCAGAGCAGCCCTGCAGAAAAGGACTTGGGGGTGTTGGTTGACGAGAAGCTTAACATGAGCCGGCAGTGTGCACTTGCAGCCCAGAAACCAACCGTATCCAGGGCTGCATCAAAAGAAGCGTGACCAGCAGGTCGAAGGAGGTGATCCTGCCCCTGTACTCTGCTCTTGTGAGACCCCACTTGGAGTACTGCGTACAGTTCTGGTGTCCTCAACATAAAAAGGACATGGAGCTGTTGGAGCGAGTCCAGAGGAGGGCCACGAGGATGATAAGAGGGCTGGAGCACCTCCCGTATGAAGACAGGCTGAGGAAGTTGGGGCTGTTCAGCCTGGAGAAGAGAAGGCTGCGTGGTGACCTCATAGCAGCCTTCCAGTATCTGAAGGGGGTCTACAAGGATGCTGGGGAGGGACTCTTCCTTAGGGACTGTAGTGGTAGGACAAGGGGTAATGGGTTCAAACTTAAACAGGGGAAGTTTAGATTAGATATAAGGAAGAAGTTCTTTACAGTGAGGGTGGTGAAGCACTGGAATGGGTTGCCCAGGGAGGTTGTGGATGCTCCATCCCTGGCGGTGTTCAAGGCCAGGTTGGACAGAGCCTTGAGCCACATGGTTTAGGGCAAGGTGTCCCTGCCCATGGCAGGGGGGTTGGAACTAGATGATCTTAAGGTCCTTTCCAACCCTTACGATTCTATGATTCTATGATTCTGTGTAGTGTCTGGCACTGTGGTTATACCCTTCTGAGGTGGGGGGCGATTAGCTGTGGCCCTGGTAGCACAGGAAAGGTTCCCACAGACAGGTCTGCTCCTTCACTGCACTTCTGCACCTCTCCCCCATTCTGCAGTCAGTTCTTACCATCATATTTATATGATGCTGACACACAGCAGTTTTCTGACTGTTACTCAGCATACCCCTCCTTCGCTTAATAATACAATTCCCACCTAATTTAAGGTAAAACTCTGGTTTGTGGATTTTCACACCTACACTTCTACTACTTTTGCTCTGTATGTCCAAATGAGGGGTAGGATAGGGAATGGCCTGCAAACTTACCAGAAAGAACAACCAACAGAGTTCATCAGATGGAGCTTTAAAGGCATCATGTTTAACACACATGGCTAAAATGAAACGTTCAGTAGCTGATGGTTGAAATCACACTGTGTTTTCATAAACATACAGTTCTGGAGGTGCTCTTCATTCCTGCTTCGCTGCCAGGCACATTATCATTTAATCCCCAAATCCAGAATTTGGATCTCTCTCCACACAGTAAGTGGAAATCTGGTTTTTTGTTTCCCTAATTTGTATTATTTGTAATAAGTCTGCTGAGCTGGTGGGGGAAGTCAAATGACAGACCCTTCACCTATTATGCCATGTTTTTTATCAATTACCTTGCCAAATATTCCAGATGAAATCAGTGTTTGCATTGGCCACAATCTGGGCTGTGCCTGAAGAAGTATTTTAGTGAAATGAGGGTTAGGAAGGCTTTGGAATATAAGCCAAAAATAGATTTTTGTGCTTAAGTAAAATCCTCTCCTTAGCCTGTTGCATTCATAGTGTACTATTAAGCTGTTATTTCAAAGACTGGCCTATTTTCAGACTTTTAGCATCTGTAAAAAAATTAATAATGATAAAGAGGGAATTCATATTTTCAGGCTTTTCAAAAGGCCATTGTGTGAGTCATCAGCTCTTACAATAAGCATCTGTCTGAAAAATACCCCTCAAACTTTCACATGAAGCGGTGCTGTGTTCATTAAACACCCTTCTTTTGTAGCCCACTCTGGTCAAAGATAAAATGCTCCTGAAGAACCTTCCCAAGTACATTTGTGAAACCACATATATTTCTATCTTGAGGAGAGCCTGCCCGGATGCTCACAAGCTACAACAGACATGGCATTTACTGATGGCTGCATCAAGAGCTGAGCAAACTTATTTCACATGAGCAAATTTCACGTGAGATGAGATGAAGGATGGGAAGTGAATTATCTTCCAGGCTGTAACTCGTGCTACGTGTCCCCATGCATTTCACATGTGTAAGTCCTAGGCTAAGGACTACTGGGTACATCAGGACTGCTAGAGCCTTTTGTGCTTGCTTTCCTTTTTAGGACATACTAAGAGCTGTATAATTAAATGGAGATTATTGGCAACCTTATTTAGCAGTCATTATGGAGTCATTAGGGTTCTGCTTGGGCAAGAAGATAAGTCCCCTTCCTCTCTCATACTTAATGCTTCTATCAACAGCTTAGAAAAGTGGTTCACAATGAATTGCTACTTAAATAGTCCTATCTTCCTCTGCGATCTCCCTCCTGTTGTTCTTCCCTGTGGGTTAGCTCAGAGGGTCAGTACACTTAACTTGCCTGATGTAACACAGACTTTCCGATAGCGTTTGGCATTTTGCAACTGCTGCTGTAAACTAAAACCAAAAAAAAAAGGGGAAAAAAGGACTCCCAGGGGATGGAGAAAAAGTCATCACTGCTGATCCAAACAGGGATGCCTTCCTTGTAATTTGTTCTGTAAGGAACAGTCTGTGCTGCGTTGAATGGCTCTGTGTAGGCTCCTCAGACATGCAGCGCTCACCTTCCTCCACAGCAGATGCCTCACACCATCACATTGCACAAGGATTGCTCCATGAAGAAGGAGTTATGCCACCTAACCACTTTCCAGGCTCCGTGGCTTCTCTGTTGGCTGCTCTAACACAGGGTTGTTGAAGGCTGGATTCCCTCCATACCACACGGTGGAAGTGGGCATATAGTCTGGTGTCATTACATAGCAGTTAATAATTCTGCAAATATGCATGTGTGTGTGTACGTTAGAGCTGGCCAGAAAAGGAAACATCTGTTTTGTGGGAAATTCCAGGTTGTCAACATTTCGTTTTGTTCTGGAATGAAACATCAACGTTTCCGAATACCCAGCAAAATGGGCCAGTCTGTGGGTGTCTTCCTGCAGCCAGTCCTTTAGCTGCTGGCCAGGCAGGCAGCACCCAGGCACCAAGTACATGGGATTTGAGCATCCCAAGAAGGGGCAGAGGGCCACCAGCTGGCCAGACTGCCCGGGAACTAAAAACAGCATGTCGCTCTGACAGGCAAACAGCTCTGTGTTCTCAAAGCACGTCATGACCATGTTTTGTTTTCTTATGTTCTAACTTGAAATTTCATTTTAAACCGGGCAAATCAAATGTCTCTTCCTTTTCAATTGATTACCTCATAAAATCCAAATCTGAGAGGCTCAAGAAATGCACTGGCTGAGAGGCAGAAGGAGAGAACATGCAAATATCTGCAAAAGAAGTGGTGGCATTTTCTGCTTTTCCAGGACAAAACCTTCTTTCAGTGTCCTGTGCCCTCAGCTGAAGGATGTGGCACAAAAGCATTCAGCAGTTCCAGGCTAAGTCCTTTACAATAGGAAATAAAAAAGCAAAGAGTTGATTCTATGATTCTATGATTTAACTTTGTAGGCTTCATTGCTTCACTCCATCACTTTCTCTTTAATGTGTATCTGTTTGGAGGTGAAGGGTACAAAGTGCATTATACACAGGCATGGAGCCAGCATGGGCTAATCCTGTGAGCTGCTCAGAAGTTTGCAGGAGCCAGGGGTTCCTGGTCAGAGATGGAGGAACACATTTCCACCTTAAAACAGTAATCATGATATTCACTCTTACTGTTCATATCTAAACCGATTTCCGGGGTCCGCTTTCACACCCTGGCCATGGCTGAATTCTGTGTCAGGACAGAAGAATTCTCTTCTCGTGTCCCCTGGGCACCAGGCCCCTGTCCCCCTGACACTGGACCCAGCCGCTGATTCTAATGGGGCTTTTGCTGGGAATTCCAGTGGTACCAGGCCTTCCTTAGAGAAATCTGAAGTCATTTTAACGGTGGCAGGATTAGACCACAGAGTTGATAGAAGATGAGAGGGCAAGTGGTGTTGAACATTAGCAAAGCAGTAGAGATAACTGCAATCTGCTGCCCTGGAGTAAGCATCTCAAAAGAGACTTTTTGTCTAGAAATAAAGTCTTAACCTCTATTTTGAAAGCTTTTTCGTTGCCTTTTTTTCCCCCTCGAAAGCAATGCTATACCTCTCACCAAACTGCTGGACATTTCCTTCTCAGTAGATGTGTATAGGCTGTTGCAAACACCTGCCTGAAGTATTATTTCCATTATACCTCAGAGATGTTTAACATCCAAGCAGTGACAAAGCTCTGAGACTGGTAGTACCCTAAAATACATAAAAATTGCATTACATTTCAATAGCAACCTAACATAGACCTTTGACTTTAAGAGGAAAGTTAGGATGAAGGAAGGACTCTGATATGCAGAGCCAGTAACTTCTATATATGTTTTAAATCCTGCAGCCCATCTTGTGAGCCAGTTGATCCCCCGGAGTATGTTCAGGTCTGGTCTGAATTGCAAATGGGGCTCCCCCTGGTAAGGTTATTTTGGAAACAGCAGCTGGATGAATGGTACACAGGGACAGACAAAGCCCCAGTGAGGCACGTGTGAAGGCCTGAGCAGAAGTGGCAGGATTTCATAGTCATTACTGCAAACTTTTTCACTATTATGCATGAGTAGTGACAGGCTTGCATTGTTAATCAGAGTAATTAGGATTTAGTTGAGGCATGACAATAACCCGTGCCTCATGAAGGCCTGAAGGCGATCCATTTTCTCCCCTTTCTCTAGGAGTGTCCTATTGTGATGCATAGATAGCCCAGCAGGAATGCAATCAGGAAATCTCCAGTGAATCAGTGTCCCTAAATCTTCGGGCTTGACAGGTTGAAATTTGACAGGCTATTAGAAGAAACTACTGATCATTAGGCTGTCTAAAATAGACTTAGCTTGTTTCTGTCTGTATTCATTGATTTATCTGCAGAGTGATATTGTTTGAAGCTTAGATTACTCATGCTGCCGCCAGCTGACATGGTTTGTATGATAAAATGACAAGGTGTGGCTCTGGCTAAACATACAAGTCTTTCCGTCTTTGCTGTTTCATTGCTTTTGACTCATTCTAGAGTAACAAAAAGCTGGTTCAGAATTATTGTGAGAAACAAACCCACAGACATTAAGTGTTTAAAACTGAAGGTTTTAAAGCAATTTTTGATCACCCCAAACTCTCATATCTCTGACAAATATGACGGATGGCTTCAGCTTTCCCCAGATCGTTCCAGAGCAGTGATTTCTGGGTCAACTGCTTTGGGCTATGCCTGGAGTTCAGAACTAGGCTTATTAGAAAATCTCTGATATAAGCTCTCCTTTATGCATGGATTTCCCTCTTCCAAGCAATGCTTTAATTAGAAAAAAAAAGGAATTAAATTAAAATTTAATTTAAAAGAAGCTGATTAGGTCTATAACACACTGAGTTGTGAGATTTGCTTCAGAGTTATTCCTATACTCTACTCCAGCTTTCATACAAAGAAAAAATCACATCAGGTTGGAAAATACAGAAGAGCCATTTTCCTTGAACAGGATTGCATTATTTGTCATTTACAATGACATCTGCTTTTCCAGCCTTCCCAGCTTATTCCTTCCGTTTTCAAAAAATTATTGGCTTTCTTACAGGATTCATATCTCAGAGTGGAAAATAAAGAACTAATTCAGCTCTTCTTTCCCACTGTCAGGAATACTGACATCCTACTCTTTTGAAAAAGAAGCATCTATTATGCACCATTATGCATGTAGAACATACATGCTTAAGCAACATTAAACATGTATTTTTATACACTTATATGCATACACATACATATACAATGTATGTGGTACATTATCTACATAAATTCTCCTGTTTGTGAAAGATATGCAATATGTCCTCTAAAAAGAAATGTTCACTTGTTATTTAAAGCAGATAGACATGCAGAGCAGTAGCTTCATGCATCCTCATTTACATTCACAGATATTAAGGAAAAGAAATTTGGCACTGCACAAGCATAGTCATATTCCTGCAAAAGAATCAAGGGATACTTAACAACATGGCAGTCGAGGCCCAGTTTTTATGCAAACATGATATTCTTTGTATTCCATTCTTCTTTTTCATATCTACATTAATAATATGTGCCCCTTACATTTACATTGTGTTGTGTTTCCATTCATCACTTTAAGAAGATCCATGTATAACTTTGTAAGCAGAAAACCACTGTGAGTTTTTCCTAAGGTGCTGCCCAAATGCTGAAGCTTCAGTTAGAACCTATTGAGGCTTAATTTGTAGTTTTCTCACACAGCTTTGCTGAAGGATGTTTACCGTGTTGCATCTTGAATGAAAGGTGAACTATACGCAACCAAACCCATGTTTCTATTTAGCCAGGCATCAGAATTTAATTATGCTTTGAGTTTTTTGAAACATAACTTTAAATCCTTTTGCGGAGGACAAAGAACCTTGTTCACAAAGAGTTTACTAGGATTGAATGTCACAGAAATCTACACTGATGGACTTTCAGGAACAACCAAAAATACTCTCTTCTTAAAATATTCTTACAGCTTGCCCATATTTCTGGTATGTGAATATGTAAAACTAGGTTCTACATCTGCCTCCTTTGCCCCCCCTCAACCTGATGATGCTACGATGATGCTCATGTAGATTTGTGAGAAGTTATGAAGTAAACACTGATGGAAC
Organism: Strigops habroptila; assembly: GCF_004027225.2. Lineage (NCBI taxonomy): Eukaryota > Metazoa > Chordata > Aves > Psittaciformes > Psittacidae > Strigops > Strigops habroptila. The sequence continues at coordinate 43,415,325 of NC_046359.1, forward strand.
ATTGATGTCTGAATTAGAATGTGAATCAGATGGACAAGGATTTTTGTGACAGCTTTCCTTAGGCACTTGGATTATTTTGGTTTGTGTTCTGATTTCTATACTTAGCGAACATTTAAGATGACTTTTTGGTTCATTAGTAACATGTAAGTGTCCTCCAAAATACTTCTGAAAAAGTTAGTTGGGGAATTCTGCAAAAATGAGGAAGTTCTTTGAGAATTGGAAATAGCAGCCAAAAGAGTAAAAGATTTGCAAGTAGCAGCATACTTTTAAGAGTAATATGCCAGTCATCAATAGCATTGTAAAAATGGACTCTGAATGGGCCACAGCCAGAAGAAGCTGGCATAGTTAAACAGCAGTGTAACAGACGCCATTCAATATGAAAAGACATCTTCCAAAATATGGAAACTGAGTCCAAAGAAAGAAAACAGAGGAGGAGTATAATCCCCAGCAAAATAAATGTTAAACCACAGCAAAGCAAGCCAAAAATATTAGTGGAAGCATCTTGCAGAAGTAACGAGAGCTAACAGTAAAGCCTTTTGTCTATACATCAGAAGCAGCACAGTTGGACAGTTAGCAGGATGAGAAGAAGCAGCAAAGGAAAATAAAGACATTATGGAACAGCTAAATGAATTATTTGTGCTAGTTCCCGCTGTAAATGAGGTGGGAGTCTTGAACACTGGAGTCATTCTTTACACAGAATGAGTCTGTGCAAACTCCCAGATTGGAGAGTTGGAGATTTTAGAGCAAATCAGTACCACAACAAATCACTAACAATAGACAGTATTCACACAGGAGGTTTGGAGGAATCCAAATATGAAATTGTTAGTCAATCAGCTGTCATTACTACTGATCAAATCAGTACCAGTGTCAGAATAATGTGAAAGGTATAGATAATGGGAACAAGAATAAGCAAAGGAATTTTCTATGAAGGAGTCTCAAAAGATAATGCCCTTTCACTTGCAAAAGTGATCATAGAATGGTTTGGGTTGAAAGGGACCTTACAATCATCCAGTTCCAACCCCCTGCCATGGGCAAGGACACCTTCCACTAGAGCAGGTTGCTCCAAGCCCCTGTGTCCAACCTGGCCTTGAACACTGCCAGAGATGGGGCAGCCACAGCTTCTCTGGGCACCCTGTGCCAGCGCCTCAGCACCCTCACAGGGAAGAACTTCTGCCTTAGATCTAACCTGAACTTCCCCTGTTTCAGTTTGAACCCATCACCCCTTGTCCTAGGTAATGTTGTGAAATATCTAGAATTATGAAGATACAAAATTTTTGCAACAGTATGGGAATTAAGAGACATCTTATTAGATACTAGCAAATATAGAAAAAGTGATTTGTTTTGTTCAATACATCACTGAATCGTGGAACTCCTGAAATCACTGGATTAGACAAACTCATGAAGATCAAATGCTCTTTTGGGTATTAATAAGTGGTGGTCTACATGCTGTCTCTGGCTCGCAAAGTACTTAAGTTGCTAAAAGTTGGAAGATGGGAAGTAGGCAATAGCTGAAGAGCTGACACTCAGAAGAAGGGCATAGGATTGAACCTCCTGCCAGAGACAAAACACTGTCAAAGAGACATTGGTCTGGGCCTGTGTTATATTTCTTATGCTTTCACCCCACAGTGAAAGCCCAACTAGGCTTTTTGTCTATATGATTCTCCTTATTTCCAGGGATGCTCACTGATGTGATAGTTTTTATATTCCGACTGGATAACTGGGCACAGCCTGGGAAGGAAAAACATAAGAGAGATGCCTAAAGGAAGAGCCTCTTGCAAATTTTGAATTAAAACATGTTAAATAATTTCATCATTTTCTGTCTACCGTCAAAAATAATGTGATTCAACAAGCAAAACAACTGATGACAGTGATTTTTCCTGCAATGTTATTTGCTTTACTGCATAAATAGCTTAACATTACTAGTTTTTATTGTCTCAGCACATATTTAGCTCTGTTTTTACTTCTGGGTGGGGACAGGAATGGCAGGTAAGTTCTCCCACCTGTACTGCTTCTGACTTAAAGAAAGCAGAATGTGATTGATTTTCTTAAGCCATGACACCACAACCCAGATGAAGTGATTTGCTCCTGTGTGTGCAGGAAAACCTGCAGCCAAGCCAGAAACCAAACCCAGGATGTCTGAGTCCCGTTTCCCACCCTCACCATTGGAATGTCCTCTGTAATCAGTAAGAATGTTCACATTATGAGGTATTACTTCAGAATCTGTTCAGGGTGTGTTTGACCGTGATATGCCTTTATAACAAAAATGCTTTCCATGCTTTATCATAAAAAAAATCAACTTGAACAGAGTTAACTCAGCCCAAGGTTTGGAAATAAGATTTAGGCCCTTCAGGGGATTGTCCTTCCCTGGTGTTGTTAATCCTGTGGTTTTGAAGGCATTTTTTTCATGAAAAGGAAATGTGTTTTGTTTTACTTCAATGTTTACAAGTGTTTGTCTGGGAAATATAGGATTATAAAGGAACACATTTCAAGCACCACGCTGGGTGTGTTAGTGCTTTGTATTCTGCTACCACATCTGAACTTCCTTCGTGTTGTGTTTCATAACATCCCAGACAAATAAGAATGAGATCATATTGGCTAGAATTGTTTAATCGTCAGTGGTCTGACCCTGGCAAAGACAAGGCCCGTTTGCTTTCCATCACCCTGGATGGGATCTGAGGTTGCACAGCAGATGTTCTCAGCACCTCACAGCATTTGTGCTTTTAAGTCCCAGACCACATCTATTTGCTTCAATACGCTGCAAACTTATAATTACAGTTAGCACAATTGGTACTTTCACTTTTAACTAAAAAGCCTCTACTCAGCAGGCAGATAACCATGATGTGACATTGTGATGAATGATGATGCCTCCAACAAAGTGCTTGAGCCATAAATAGAAAGAGTCATCCTATTTTTTGGGATTGCATATGCTGCAAATGCGTCTTTAATGAGAATTCAATAGGGCATTTTAAGCTACAAATCACAATGGGCTTCATGCAATAATGCACCAAGTTCTCTTGTCCTCAGCTCAAGTCCTGGCACGGAGTTTCAAGTCAATGCCTAATAAAAGCCACACTGCTTTGAGGGTGGTTCCCTGTGATAAGGCTGTTTCCAGTTGGAGTTCTTTGCAGTCTTTCACTTTAAGGAATAAAGAAAAGGAGGTGAAGCCAGGAAAATGGGTATAGAAAGATAAAATGTGCAAAGCACAATGTGTTTGGGGCACCTTTGTCCTGCTATCTATACAATTGTACAGTCCATTGATTACAGTGGTATTTCTCCTGACTCAAATTTACACAAATGGAACAGCATCAGGCCTTCAGATAACTATGATTTATGCCCTTCCTGGCAGTTGCAGCAGATAACTGTGTTAAACTGTGCCTTCTCCTGTTTAAACACTTACGTTTAAACACTTATGTGAAGTGACAAAAGATATTCACTTGGAAGTGACAGATCTGATAATTTAATACCAAGGCTTACAAATAGAATTTAAGGATTTGAAACGAAATGAATGTGTAAGTTTTTATTTGTGTTCTTTTTTCTGACTTCGAATTGTCTAATTTTCTATTCCAAAGACACAACATTAATGAAAAGCTTTACAGCCTGATTGAAATCCTGTCATTTTTCCAAGAAGGATTTCAAGCTGAGTGCCAGCTTTGCAGTAAATGGAAATACTACTCCATAAGAAGCTTGCATTATTTCAGAAAGGCTTAAATAAAAAGATTAAAACTCCATCAGAAAAAAATCATAAGCATATTTTTGCAATGAACATGAAATACATTTTCCATTCATTTGTTAATTCCTTGAATGGCTTGAAATCCATTAACTAAATAAGATAATATTGACAATAATTTCATCATCTGAATTTCCTGAAACTTTAGAGAAAAAGAAATGTCCTTTTTCTTCACAGACTAGCACATGGTCTTCTTGGGGAGGAATCCTCTTTTGGGGCTACTTCTGAGGATTCAGCAGTCCTGTCATTTAGCAGTTGCTGATCTCTGGAAGTAGGAACTGAAGCCCATAAAAGCTTCTGCTCTGTCTTTCCATATGGCTGACACGCTATGATCCCCAGCACCAGAGCAGTAATACAGCTGAATTAACAGAGTGTTTGTCTATACCACAGGCACAGAAATTCCTTTCCAGATTATGGAAAAAGTGGTTTCAGGGAATCTGTCTTGTCTGATGAAGAAAAGATTTAATGAAAAATTGATGACCAAATCAAGCACTAGTCTATTCTCAATGAAACCCTTGTCTGAGCCCAAATTCCCATAAGTGTTAGTAGCAAACTTGAGGAAGTTGAGCAGAGCAGTACCAGCTGAGGAATAGCTGCAGCACCATGTTTGGAGAATGCTGTCCGTTCACTCTTGCTTTATGACATTCCTGAGTGTGGTAAGCACTTGAGATTGCCACTGCTGGGCATGCCAGCTGGCTCGCCTCCCTTCTTCTGTGCTGCAGAAGAATCCTGGCAAGTGGAATGTTTTCAGAATGTGTTTCTGACACAGTGGTGAAAGACTTCACAGCTATTGTTTGAAACAGGCAAGAAGAAAGTTGTATGTGTTCTCCTTGGTGGAAGAAATCACATTTTAATGAAAAAGTTCTGGATTTTCACTGCTGAAGAAAGGTGTATTTTGAATCTTTGCAATGGAGACAACCTTAACAGACTAGCTTTAGTGGAAATTCTTGTTTTGATAAGTGGGGAAACACTACAATTATTACTAATACGTTTTGCCACTTGAGGCTCTCTTGAGAAATATTCTGTGAGGATTATAATATAAATACATAACTGCTTTTCCTCATTTCAGCGTGCCACTTGTGAACAATTTTGTCATAACAAACCCCATCTTCCCTGCTTTTCATTTATCTCCTTAAAATAGAAATGGTCTTTTTCCATTTACCCTGCTAGAATAAACATCTATTAATTCTCCCAGGTCACAAAACCTTCAGCTTCTGAAGGTTAGAAATGTCTGCACAGTATGCAACATCTTTGGTTTAGTTCTGCCTTGAATCAACTCAACAGAAAATGTCCAAATATTTGCCCGGTAATGGGAAAAATGAATGTAATTGATCCATGGCTCTTATGTACAACATCAAAGTACTTAGAGACAAGAAGCTATTGTAAGACAGTGACTGATAACTGTATAAGGGGATTTCCATTAGCAGGCCCACAAGGAAGATGATTCTAATTTGTGAATGTCTTGTGAAAAGTTAAAACTGTCATGAACCATACAAGGAGTTTTTAGTAAAACCAAAGGCAAGGAAAGAGGCATTGCTTTTTATATGTATGACCTCGGGATACCCCAATGTAGGTCAGATACCATCATAAATTCATTGAATCCACTGGCCCTGCAGAATCTCCTCATCAGTTGTATCTCCGTAATATTCTCCGATGAAAGTTGCATTTCAGATTTTACTCAGGTTTAAGAAGCTTGTGCTGTTGTCAACAAATTATTATCTTAGACTCTTACAGATAATAGTTCGTCTTGACTTCTGTAATCATGCTTACACATGCAAGAAACATACATACATGCATGACATTTCTACCATATGATCCCATATGTCATCAGAATATTCACTGCTAAACCAACTTTAGGTGTTTTTTCCCCATGAGCTAAACTGTTTGTCTCAGGAGCACCCATACAGTCGAAGGGAGAAGAAAGAGTAAGAACACCCTTGTTTTTTCACAGTCTCTGGGTAGCTGAAGTGAGGGAGTTGGGGACCAGGCCCACAAGTCTTTGCTTGGAATCAGTGAGAAAAGAGAGGCAAAGTGCATATTAAATCACAAATTTCTTTTCTTTCTCTGCATTCCAGTGGGGCTGCCTGGAAGGAAGGAAGGAAAGAAGTTAGCTTGTTCCCTGAAAAGGCACATCACAGATTCTTCCCCATTTGTGCCAAAAGCTTGTAGTATAAAGGGTTGCGTTTTTTCTGAGACACAGTTCTTTGGATGTGCTCCCTAATGTGGTTCAGCTTCCTTGCTGCCTCTTATTTTAGCCCATGCCTTAACGGTATAATTTAACCTTAAATTAGAGGCATATTTTACCCTTGTTTTTATGCAGAAATTCCTTTGATGTAACTGGGAGCCCTGTGCAAAGGCAGGGGGTTTATCATGGCCCTTTGAATGCATGTGACATGGCAATTTGTCCAAGACATATTCTCATGCAGGAAGAATGGGATTCCATTGTGGGAAAATCTAGGGCCAAACACTGCACAGAACTGACATCGATAGGATTGAACACAGTGTGAAGTTATGGCAAAATCTGATGTATTAGCTGTTTGGTGCCAGTGGGGTTTTTATGCATCCACTACTCTTAGCATTGACGATGGAGAGTGTGTATCATATAGTCCTGAGAAAACATCACTCTTGTTGCATGAGGATGAAAGGAAGATATCTCAAGAGTCAAAGTGACCATTTTAATTGGATACATGTGGACAGAGTCCAATTCAAAGCTCATGGAAAACTGTAGAAGTGATCCTGATGGCTTTTGGATGAGACCCACTATGATATTTTAGGATTAGGATTTGAAATAGAGTCAGTGAGCACAGAAGCCACTGTCTTACCAGATAAAAAGACATGTTGTAGTTGTGCAATTGAGCATGCTCTTTTAAATCAAAGCATCTCCAGGTTCTTTTTATCTTTTTTTCTCTTCATTCTTTCTTAATAAGGCACGTTTTGCTGACCTTTACATGGCCTCTCACAAGAGACTCCCTTCAAGAATAAAGTTTTAAGCCCCAACTTATCTCCTACAGAAATCTAACTAAAAAACAGAAACAATTTCAAATAGAGACATAAAACTTACCACATCTTCTTATTTAGACAGCAATTTCATAGGTATTGTTCTAGCCCTTTGGCCATAACAGTGGTCACATTTCCTTTGCAACCTTTCCATGGGTTCTTAATTTCTAGATACATATAAATTGCATTCATTTTTTTAGCACAGGACAGAATAATGCAGTGGAAGACAGGAGGGATTGGTTTGAAAATTCTGGAGTTTATGAAAGGCATGTGAGATAAGAAAATGTCAAGGAAAACAGATCATGGGCAGAAGCAGATGTTCAGCTTATGGCTACGTCTTTGATCCATTCTTCTTTGCATCTGTCTCACACAATGTGTATACAGAGACAGTATAGAGCCTACTTTGCAAGTGTGCAGAAGTGAGGGGCATCGTGGCTTCTTGGAAAAATGGGTCTGTAAGAGGATTGAAGGTGGTCACAGAGTCAGTTCTTGCACTGTTTGCTCATGAGAAAGTAGGTCTTGTCAGCTCGATAGTGATCAGTACGCAGCATCTAGCCCACATGTATAGCTAGTGAGACAAGCAAATTTGGGTGAACACCACTGCTAACCTTGAAGAAATATTTCTGTGTATGGGTGAGAGAACTGTTAAGAGCAATACCTGTACCACAGCCTGCAGAACTCTGCAGCAAAGACCTAGTCAAAGAACTTGAACAATGCGGTCAGATGATTTATATCGGGATGAGAATCTGGCTTTAAACAGGCAGAGGAAGAGAATTTTGAACAGAAACAACATAAACATTTAAAATTAGCTCAGACTTTTGTCAGAAGAGCAATACTTAAAGTGCTGCAGAGAGCATGTGAGTCTCCTTGTACCTGGGCATCGGCTTTCTGGATAATGTCTTCAGTATCTCACAGGTACTGAAGCTTGCCAGCTGTGTGTTTCTGCAGCTGCTTTTTATTGTAAGGCACAATAAACACTACGGTCGTGTAAATCGTCTATAAATAGCTGTAGCAAAAGACATCCCTGCGCCCTGTTCAAAGTTAAACCCCATAGTAACTCCATAGCCCCTATCTACTAGCTTGTAAATTGAGTATAATACTAATAGTTACCCTTTTGTAAGTGTTCTGAGATCTTCTAGTGAGAAGCATTGTATGTTAGTAAAATCCAAAACATTAAAAATAGTTACTTACTTCTCATAGTTTCCTAGCCATGATTTCCCATCCACCTCCATTGTTCCCAGCAAGCAGCTAAAATAATTGACAGCAGACAGCCTATTAAGAAATAGAAAGTGTTTTGGTTACTTGCTATTTGTGGCTATTTGTGCTATTTGTTCCAGCATGGGAGCAGCCAACCACAGCTGGGAGGATTTTCTGCTCACCACAGACATTTTATCTCCAGTGTTTACCAGATACTGAATCTGGAAAAGTTCTGAGATTGTCCAATTCTTCCGAATTTCAATGTCCAAAGTTAAGTAGTCCACAATGAGTAACTGTCTAAATAAGCCCCATTGAAGTGCCATAATTGTTTTCCTGTTTAAGCCAACCTTTTTTACTCCCACACATTAACCCCAACCCCTCCCTTTACCCCATGGAGACCTTTTAGCAGCATTAAGTACCTCAGCCTTCTCCTCATCCTCACTCGCTTAGGTTTCCCCTAGTATCCTGTAGAAGATGGAGTTTCTCCTCAGCCCTCCTGTTATTGCCGATATATTTGTAAAAAGATTTGTTATTATTTTTTATAGCAGTGGCCTGTTTTAGTTCCAGCTGTGCTTTCACCATTCTAGTTTTCTCCCTACTTGACCTAACATCCTTGTACTCCTCGTGGGGTGACAGTCCCTTCTTCCACAGTTGACAGCTTCCCTTTTTCCCTAAGTGCCAGCACTATCTCCCTGTTCAGCCAGGCTGGTCTCTTCCCCACCAGTTTGATTTTCGGCACATAGGGACTGCCTGCTCCTTGAGGATTTCATTCTTGAAGAGCGTCCAGCCTTCCTGGATCCCTTTGGCCTTCAGTAATGTTTCCCAAAGAATTCTCCCAACCAACATCGTAAACAGGCCAAAGTCAGCCCTCCGGAAGTCTAAGGTGGAGGTTTTTGCTGACCTTCTTCCTGACTTCTCCTGGGATTGAAAGTTCAATCATTCCGTGATCACTCTGCCCAAGATGGGCTCCAACCAGCACATCACCCACCAGTCCTTCTATGTTTGCCAACAGCAAATCCAGCCGGGCATCTCCCCTAGTCGGCTCACTCATCAGCTGAGTTAGGGAGTTGTCTTCCACACCCTCCAAGAACCTCCTGGGCTGTTTCCTTGCTGCTGTGTTGTACTTCCAGCAGACATCTGATAGGTTGAAGTCCCCCATGAGAACAAGGCATTGTGAAACTTCTCCCGGTTGTTTGAAGAATGTTTCTTCCATAGCTTCATCCTGGTTAGGTTGTCTATAACAGACACAGGATATATGTGTGGTCAGCATTCCCCTGATCTTCACTCACAAACATTCTCACTCACAACATTGAGTTCAAGGCAGTTGATTCACTCTCTGACATACAATGCAACCCCACCACCTCTCTTTCCTTGCCTGTCCCTTCTGAAGAGCCTGTAGTCACCTATTGCAGCACAGACAAAGTCCATACTGTTTTCACAAAGAATGCTTTCCATGAGGTGTCAGCTGCTGCTTTTCATTAAAAGCAGTTGAGTGGGTTCGTACCTGGCCTGAGAGGAGCAGCTTCACAGACACTCCAGCAGTCAGCCACGTGCTAACAACAGTGATAAGCAGAATGGGCTCAGTGACCCAGGAGCCTGGTGGGAGCTTATAATAACTGTTAACTTTTATCCTGTAATACTGCTTGGAGGCAGAGGGTTCCTGTTTGCTTGCTCCATGGCTATGACACTGTATAGTCTATCCTGCAATGCCTTGCCAGCGCTCCACAACCCAGAGCCTCCTGTGACTTCAGACCACCTTAGCCCTGCCAGGGGTGGTTGCCTTCTTCATGGATTTGTCTTTGGACTCTCTCCTGGCATTGTTAACAAGGCAACCAGCTGGGATCACGTGTGTGCCAGGAACAGTTTGGAGACCATAAGCTCATTTAACCAGAACTATCCATGAGGACCACAATGGCACTATTGTTTTCCAGATAGATTTTGGGAATAATGACTTGATCCAGGGGTTGTCCTGGCTTGATTAGTCAGTTTGCCAAGGATTAACATAATTATTCAGAAATCATAGAATCAAGAATGGTTTGGGTTGGAAAGGACCTTAAGATCATCAGTTCCAACCCCCTGCCGCTGGCAGGGACACCTTCCACTAGAGCAGGTTGCTCCAAGCCCCTGTGTCCAACCTGGCCTTGAACACTGCCAGGGATGGGGCAGCCACAGCTTCTCTGGGCACCCTGTGCCAGCGCCTCAGCACCCTCACAGGGAAGAGCTTCTGCCTTAGATCTGACCTGAACTTCCCCTGTTTCAGTTTGAACCCATCACTCCTTGTCCTGTCGCTCCAGTCCCTGATGAAGAGTCCCTCTCCTGCATCCTTGTAGCCCCCTTCAGACACTGGAAGCTGCTCTGAGGTCTCCACGCAGCTTCTCTTCTCCAGGCTGAACAGCCCCAATGTTCTCAGCCTGTCTCCATACGGGAGCTGCTCCAGCCCCCTCACCAATCTCGTGGCCTCCTCTGGACTGTCTCCAACAGCTCCATGTCCTTCTTATGCTGAGGACACCAGAACCGCACACAGCGCTGCAAGTGCGGTCTCATGAGAGCAGAGTAGAGGGGCAGGATCACTTCCTTCGACCTGCTGGTCATGCAATTTTTATTGATACAAGTAACAAGATTGAAGGTATCAGATACATGGTTACAATTAAAAAAATAATAATCTTATCTCTCCATTTCATTTTCTGGATCATCAATGAAAACGTCGGAAGATTTTTGACTGGATTGTGTCATTCTGCAAGAAACAGTTCCCTCCCTGCTGCTTTTTTCCTTGGTCTATTTCTGGCCTGCGTGGTGCAGAGGATGATTTCTCCCTAGTGAAAAACAGCAAATGAATTCTAAAAGCACTCATTGTAATTTCTTAGGAATGAAATATGCTTCATGTGCCTCCTGAGTGATGTGCATGAAACCCTATGTACTGTGCATGGTGCAGAAGAAGGCTTTTTTGTAAGATTTTTTTTCTTAAATGACCTGTGCCTAGAATACTAAAATTGAAACCTTGCTCTGGGTGGTCTTTATTTTTGGCTGAAGTCTTCTAATAGTTCCATAAATACTAATTTATGAAGAATGCAGAACACAAGTGAACGTAGAACTGACAGCTTTCTCAGAGTTCTCATATTACTTAAACTGTATTATTATCATCATTATCGTTATTGTTATCATTATTATTATTATTTGCTTATAGAACAGCAGAAATACAGTAAAAAAAACTAAATGGGACTTTTACCATTGAAAAAGTTTGTGATTTACTTATTTGGATCAAAAAAAAAAAAAGTCAACTGAGCACAGGCAAAAAACTTCAGGAATAAAGTGCAACAGTTCTGGTTTTGACACCAGCCCCATTTGTTCCCTCTGCAATGTTTTGCCAGTCCAGCAGCCAGATATTTCAAGAACAGCCTCACAAGGGAAGATTAAATGTGTGTGTTTTTATGAAACAATGACATCTTGTTTTCAAAGCCCTGCAAGCTTAAAATGGATATTAGAGCAGTCACATATAAACTGCAGTTCCCAAGGACAACTGTTTAGCTTAAGTGCCATTTAATGTTCTCCTAAATGGTTCCGCTGTTTAGTGTGCAATATATCTTCTAGATTAGACCTTTAATCCTTTACATTCTGCTTGCTGTGTCAAAGAGGGCTTCATGCCAACTTCTTCCTATTGGTGGGTCTCTTTCTCTCTCTTTTAACAGGCACATGAAGAACATCAAAGTCTTACATTTTGCCTCTTTGAATCCAAACAAGAAATACAGTTAAAAGTTCTTGTGAACTAAAAATTTTAAACAGTTTAATGTGTTTCCCCCTTTCTTTTTATTTTAATTGTAGTGCTTTTATGAGCAGAAAGAAGTAGAACAAAGCCAAAAAACAATTTATAAAGTACTGTTTTTTTTAATAAATTTAGAAATTGATATAGGTAAGCTGGGTACCTAAAATGTTAATGAAGCCTTCACATGGCTACAGCTTTCACACCTCAGTGCCTTAAGGTGAAGAGAACTCAATGACATTGCAAATGCAATACACAAAGCAGAGAAATTATCTGGTGCACCATGGCTTAAGGAGAGCAGGGTATGAAACTAAGCCCAGCTTGGGTGCTTAAGGCACATCACTTTTTGCTGAGCCAGCGGTTCAGTGGGCTAACCAGAAGACCCTCATTACTGATGGACTTTTAGCATGAGTACTGCTTTGCAGCATAAGTCGATAGTGGGTTTCCAGAAGCTCGCTCTGAATTTCTTAGTCTTGGCTATGCTTGCTTTTGCTCCTGAGAGGAAAATAAATTTGCCCTGTATGGCCTAAAAAGCAAAAACATCTGCTGGTATTATGAGCAGGCCTATTGTCCGAGTTCAGCAGCAGGGAGGTCTGCACTTGTTCAGTCCTGCTTTCCTGCTAAGCATGGAGAAAGCCTATGGGGATCATTAACAAGGCTCCAAAGGGCAGCAGGGGAATGAATTTACCAATCCAACAGGTAGCCAAAAAAGGCCACCCTGATGTCCCAGATAGTATCCAAATATGCTATGTAACATGCAGGGAACCCATATTTGGGAACAAGTCTGGGACACTTGCTCCAAAGCCACTGATGGACAGCAGCCACAGGCTAAAGGAGGGACTCGGCTTCTGAGAAGGTTAGCTGTGGTAGCTGGCAGCTGGAGACATGGAAAGGGACTCAGTGGGTAATGAGGAGTTAAAAATGGTGGTGCAGCACGGTTAGAAGAAACTTCACTTCACTTGGCCAAATTCATTAACCTGAACATCTGCCTGAAGTAGAGAGAGCTTTCCCTTGCTCATTGACACCCAATATAGTTGCTTCGTTAGTTGCAAAATGGTTGTGCTCAGATACCTGAGGCCCAATGCAGCCTTTTACAGTCATTTCTATCATCCTTACCTACAAACAGGCAAGTTTGCTTTGTAATTAGGGGAAAAAAGAAAATAAATACATTTCAGTTATCATTTACTTGCATTTCTGTTATTTATTTGAGAGCATATGAGTAAGAAATAAATTTCATATTTGGGTCCAGATGTACGCACACCCAAAAGCAGAAGTCTGTCCCAGAGTTTCCATTATCAATTGTTATTCACTTTTGGACTTGAATATTAACAAAACACATAACCAGATGTCAACTAACTGAGAAGAAATAAAGTCCAAGTAGCACTGACTAGAAAGGAAAAGACACAAAACCCTTCCTGTAAGCACGGGACCTCCCGGTCTCCATCGCAACTGCAGTTTCTGCCAGCGCTGAGGAAGTATTCATTCAATCCCCAAGTTTCCTTGTGGCCTCTCAATTTTTTCTTTATAGGCATAACGGGGTAAAATAACATGGGCTGTGTTCTCCTGTTCCCATTCACTTAATACTACTACTTCAGTTTTACCAAGTACCAAAAGCTTTCCGAACCTGCCTGGCAGGCCTGTAAGAAAAGGCCTTCCAAGTTTAAGCCTTTCCATTCAGAACCAAGCCCCAAGACTGAATCCAAGCCCAATCTCCCAATCAATTCCAGGCTTTATATGAAAATATTTCCACTAATGTAATTATATTCCTAATAGAATCAGCTGTCTGGTGATTTATTTTCAAGACAGTATTGTTGTAAAGATGTTCATGGAGGACAGGTTCAGTTGTTGATGTGGTAAATGTCTTGCCAAAGGGAGAACAAGTAACGGTTTCATATTTTAACAGGATATGTTCTTTTGACCATAGAAAGTTGTGCAGCTTCTTGCGGCCACCAAGTAATTGTAGACCAAAGATTAGTTAAGTTAACACTGGTGACTTACTCAATGAAATGCCAATAGATAGGGTCAGTGATCTCTAGCTGGAAGCATACACAGCTCTGCTAGTGATAAGGGACTGTAACAAAAATAGACCTGTCAGGAACTGTGAGGCAAGGTAAAGCATGCCCATCTCACTCTGGACAGAGGTTTTACTTAAAGATATTAAAGATATCATTAAAGATGTCATTAAAGACACCTGTGAAGAGACTTTGTATTTACTTTAGGCAATCTTCCTGCACTTGACTTCCCTCAGTGAAAATGCTGCCCTTAAAAACATGACTGTGATCTTTCTTATCGCAATATTTCATGCTTCTACTTGAACACATAATTTTTTTGTCCTATCTGCCTTGCATGTGGGGATTAGATTGTACCCTTCCTCTTTGCAACAATCTTTCGTATCCTTGAATACTGTTTATCACAGCTCCGCTCAGTCTTTCTTCCCTGTGCTAACAGGCAGAGGAAATCCTCAGTTAACAGGAAGATGGTGAGCTGCCTTTTTATCAGGCCACCCTCATCTTCACTGAGATAAGCAGAATCTGGAGCTCTGGTGAATTTTGATGAGCGCAACAGCCCCTTAAGGGACTTTCCAAGATAAAGCACCGCTGAAGCTGTTCTAATTTATCTTGAGGATATAACTGGGTATTGGATAATCAGAGTGGGGGGCATACAAAGATAGCTGGGCTGTTCGTCCTGTGCCTCTGGTGTGAGCTGCACACCGCTTTGGAAATCCAGAATATCTACCCCCAGTAAAGTGGTGATTTGGCACATTCTGCCCAAAGAAGTAGTCGTGATATCCAAGGAGTTTATCTGTGAGATACCAACCAGGCTGATGTTCTTCACATTTTTCTTGCAGGTCATTTGAGTATTCCATTAACTTTCCCATTGTATCTATAAGATGATCCATAGATTTGTTTAAAAACAAAAGAGCAATATAGAAATTACCTTTCATATGTTGCCAGAATAAAACAGTGTCTAAAGACTTGACAGGCTTTACATTCAGCACTAACACATTTATGGATGATGTAAAAATGGCGATCACACCAGGAAAACTGTGTATTAGTGGAGCATATCCCTAACCATTCTTAAACATTTTCCTGAAAATATTATTTAAAGATTTTGGGTTAGACTCACTAATGTGTCTCGACTGCTTTGTGCAGCTCTAGTGATGCTAAACAGCTACAAACCAATTTAATTGGTTGGTTAACCTCAGTTTATGACTTCTTTGTGCTTCTGCAGTGGTGGAAAATAGCCAAGCTGTATTTGGTTCTCAGTTTCTTATTAATCAAAGGTATCGATTTGCCTCCCACTAAGGCATTTTGTGTGCTCTATAATACAACTTAATCATCATATTTTTTACTTATATTTTGATATCTAATAATTGTAATTTATAGCAAGCTTCAACCTTAATTTTACAAAGTGACGGAGACTATCCATTTATATACAAGTAGGTATACTGGAGAAAGACTTGAAAAGAGCACATAACCTATGTCTGAGAAAGCCTTTTAGATGGCGTTATTCATTGAAACAGTATGTTTAAAAGTAATTTCAGCAGATGAGTGTAGAAAGCCACCCACTAAGCACTTGCTCTTTGTGTGAATATGAAGGCATAACTGTACTGCTCCTTAAAAAGAAGAAAAAACCCCAGATTTCACAGCTAATATCTTCCTTACTGAGTAGGCTTCCCATCAGCTATAAAGAATAAAAAGGGCAGATGCACCAGATGTAGGGATAGATCCATGTTAGTGGTAGCCTGTAACAGAAAAATGCATTCATCTGAAATAAGCCATTGTGTGCATGCTGAAGCTTGGAGAAGTGTGGATGTCCAGGCTTTCTTCCTACGCACAGCTGCAAAGATAACACTGTCTACTGTTCAGGGCTCCATGGGGAATTCCTCGTAACAGTCCTGTTCTTTCAATTCTTATTAAGGTTTACATCCCCTTTTCAGTTGATGATCAACTTGCTAGCTGGGTCAAGTGCTGGCATAAATCCCACCATCAGTTACAATTTTAACTTGACAATATCATTCTTATAGTGAGAGAGCATGCTGGGGCTTTACAGTGAGTCTGGCTGGATCATTTTCCCTTTCTCTGCCCCTATACTGCATGAAAGAGTTCTTCCATTCTTACCTTCAGCTGCTAAAATTTCTGTGGTGATGATGATAGAATTGTATCATGCACTAAAATAATGACAACGATATGATACCCTTAAACTGAAAAAGCTTTGAAGAAGAAATATAGATGTACAGGCCTTTATCTGAAGCTTATTGAAATCACTGGGAGTTTTTTCCATAAATTTTAACAGGCTTTGGATCTGGCCTTGAATTCTTTATTAATGACTAAAGCAGGCAGTGCACTTTCTCCAGTTTAGACAAACCTTCTGAACCTGCCAATTAGAAGTTGAACAGGGGTGGTACCTTCTGGTTTCTTTCAGGAACCGCTGCTCTTACAAATAGAGCACTCCTAGTCTGTAGCATTTATAGTTTTCACAACTTAAACTGAGTGTCACATTAAAAACAGTTTTCAGGTCACCCAAGCTGTGGTGATAGATGTCTTTGGAGATCAATTCCGCCAAGTTGTGCTTCTCTAGATTCCACTTCTGTGCCTGGAGACTTGCAGCAAAAATTCTTGCTAGTCTTCTTCAACCACAGAAGGATTTCTAGTGATTTCTTATGAGACACCATACTTTGGACTGTGCAGCTCAAGCCACTTAAAGTTTGGCAGCGAAGCTGTCTGGGGTGTGAATGGAGCCACCCAGACAGATGGGTGCATTGAGATAAGAGTGAAGAATAAAGCTTGTAAGACAGTATTGATGGCCAGAACTTCAATCCTGTAAAAGGGGGATTTTAACAGGTTTAAGCTTTGCAGTCTACCTCTGAGTTAAAAACACTCAGCTTCCCCAAGCTTCTGATGAGGGTACCTATGTGATTTTAACCTGAGCAGTGCAGGTTTCAGCCTTGCATTGGCCTCCCTCTATGCGAGAAACAGAAGCAAAGTCCACACTGAGACCACGGACTGGATTTTCCTGTCAGTAGCATTAATTTATCTGGAGATGTTACTGCAAAAGCAGCATGCTCAACTTGAAGGAGATAGTGGAAGTGAGAAGAGAGTTAGATTCCATTTTTTCCAAGAAAATGTGCAGAATGTTTGATATCTGAAAGTGTGCTACAGAAGAAGTGCTTGCTGTTGGTACTGGTATAAATCTTTACTCTTTGAAACATGAGAGACTATTAAAAGTCAGCTTTAAAACCTGTTTTGATTATCCTAGTGCATTCAACAGGTTTATCATTTTCTGTTGTTATTCTAACAAAGATTAACTAGCCCATTATTCCACATATGAATTGCTTTGAAGAGTTTTGGACTGTAGTCTCTGTGGAATTATTAGGTGTTGCCTTGAAAGGCTGTGGATGGAGAAATCTGTCAGCCTACGAAAGCTATGTATGCTCAGGAATAAATATATCAGCAGAAGTAAAATAAAGGCTCAAATGGAAAGAAGGGGGAAGCAAAGAGAATTCCTTTTCATTCACCAGCTATTTAAATATGATTGGATTTAAATGACTACTAATTTTTTCCAAATTAATTACCCTTGCATAGACTGAAATCCTCCATTTGAGTCATTCGTGCTGAGGCATAGCATTTGCTACTGGACCATCTAGCAAAATCAAACAGTTAACCCATAAACCGTCTGCAATAACCTCACAACAGCTTTCGCGCCCTTGTTCCCCATCAGGGGACCACTTGGATGAGAATGGGAGCTGCATTTTTTCATACTATCCCAGGAGTGCCCAGAGAGATTCTA
This sequence comes from Strigops habroptila, assembly GCF_004027225.2. Lineage (NCBI taxonomy): Eukaryota > Metazoa > Chordata > Aves > Psittaciformes > Psittacidae > Strigops > Strigops habroptila. The sequence continues at coordinate 43,432,793 of NC_046359.1, forward strand.
AGTGATGCTTCACCTATATGAAAAGGAAAACAAACCAGGGAGGTCAAAGAGTCATTACAGGAGGATATCCTCTATGCATCCTTGGCCACAGTCTCTTCAGTGTCCCACATATTTGGCTGTCTCTCTGGTTGGCAAAGCTTAGAAAGCTGAGGTGAAATGCACAAAGCCACCCTATTTCATAAAACTCACACAACTGCAGGATGTTCTATATGCTCCAAGAACTGAGACTGGGTAGAAAGGAATTATTTGAGGCATACAATGACTGGGGTTTTTTTTTTATTGATATCTAAATCTGGGATTTTTCTGGACAAGAGCTGAAATCTCAACTCCAAATATCCTTGAGTTTGGGAAAGCTCCAGCTGTGGTTAGGGGAGTTTATCTCACTCCTTACTGTGAACAACAGACTGGAAAAATAAAATTCACTAATCTAAAAGTACCACCATGTTTACAGTTGGCTGAACTGGACTCCTCGTTTAACTCTTTCATTTGGGTAACACCTCAGATGCTAAGTGGGCTGATTTTCAAATCTGCAACTGTATTTAGAATCATAGAATCATAGAATAGTTTGGATTGGAAAGGACCTTAAGATCATTCAGTTCCAACCCACTGCCACGGGCAGGGACACCTTCCACTAGAGCAGGTTGCTCCAAGCCCCTGTGTCCAACCTGGCCTTGAACACTGCCAGGGATGGGGCAGCCACAGCTTCTCTGGGCACCCTGTGCCAGCGCCTCAGCACCCTCACAGGGAATAACTTCTTCCTTAGATCTAACCTGAACTTCCCCTGTCGCAGTTTGAACTGGTAGTCCATCCAGCTTCACTTAGTTTATGGTTTTCTGCCAGTGAAGCTGTGTCAACCTGTGGTGTTGCTCTCAGGTTGACAGTGACAGACCATTCCTTGTGGGAACAGCAATACGCACTGCAAGGCATACACTGACTTAGCAAACCTGATGAAGAGAAAATGTTAGCAGTCTGGCAAGATTTTAAATTAAATGGCAGTAAATGGTCTATTTTCCATTCATGGTCTAAGTTAGAATTCATGGGGCATTAATCATTTTGTTGGCAGATCAGCAAAAGATTTCTTAATATTGTGACATGATTTTGTCGATTTAAGAGGAAATGGCCTGTAAATCAGATAAGAACTCTTCTAATGACCACATGTATTTGAGGGAAGTGACAATAAAGCTGGAATGAGTTTTTCGTATTTCTACTCTGGCCATGCACACAGCACGTCTTCCATTGGAGATGTCTCTCAATAGGGCTAAACAGAAGTCCTCAGTCATGAAACATTATGGGAGGTAATCTAAAGAAAATGGCTTACACAGCTGCCCACTGGTGGTTCTCAGATTCTTTTTTTCCCTGTGCTACAGTATTATAAAACTATGGATTTTATTGAAGATTTCTTTAAAAACAAACTCTGGGCCTAACTTTTATGCACCCTTGATAATGAGTATATAAGTGCGAACCACACAAATTCCTGTTTCTGATGGTTTTGGAGCTCTACCTCAGTGCAAAATACAGCTGAGAAAACAGTTTAAGAAAACCTGGCACTCAACCGACCATAACAAGTTCAAGTGTCCTTAACCAAGCCTAAATTGTTGGACTAGGATGGGTCCCTGGGCCTAAATCAGCTCATGTGTCCAGCCCTCCATCGATATAGTTTAGCCAGTTTAACCACTCTGTAACCGAAACATAAAGCAGACAGATTCCAAATGCAATTTCAGTCAAACTTTGGAAAGTTCACATTAATACCTGTTCTGTAAGTGGGATTTTTTAACTGTGCATTGAAATGCAGCAGACAGCATGGTCAAAAGTCAAGAAGTTGTCTTCTGTACTCAAGAACAGCCTTGCTGCAAATGAGGGAGAAAGGGAAGATGGGATTTTATTACCCACAGTACTATCATGTGGCATGGGAATGGGGGCCAGAGTTAGTGGACAGAGTATAAAACTATGCAGTTCTTCTTCCCCCCCCAGAATTTGTACTTGCATAAGCATGAGCTCACACATGCATGTGCATGTGCTGACAAACACAACTAACTGGAGCATTTGAAAAAGTTTCTGGAGAAAGGGAATACTGTATCTCCACTGTAATTTACATTTTTATGGGAAGAATGCCCTTTTATATGCTACACATAGCTTAAAGAGTTGATGATGGACTCACCAATGGGTGCTCTCCCACATTCATGGCTCCTAACTGTATTTACCATGCACAGAGGAAAACACGATACACTTAATAAAAGAATCACAGGGCTTTTGTTTCCACAGAGAACTCCTGGCTTGACTGGTCAAACTGTTTCCAGAGATGTCAGCAGTTGCAGAGCCCTTTCATATGCTGAAAATATGAACCCATGCCATTCCATGCAGCATTTGTGTTAGCAATGGAATTTTTAAATAGAAATAATTCGTTTTGCTGGCCATGGTTGTTACATCTGGCATAAATTTGCCCCAATGAACCCTATTTTTAAAAAACAAAGAATCTGAATTGAGGTTCCAGATCATACTAGTTACTGATCTTTGCAAGCCTAATCCATTCTTATGAACAACGCCTCTGTGGTGTTTTCTTCCCCAAATGACATAGTATGGGTGCAACCCAAGCTTTATTGTGCTTAATCTGAACCAGAAGTCTGAGCTGATTATTTTAAAAGGCATGCAGCTGCTTAAAAGTTATTTTCTTCCTGTCTTCATGCTGGACTGATAAGAAGTTATAAGTGGAACTCTTTAATGTTTTAGGCTGGAGTGGTACGGAAGGCAATGTGCATCTGGGAGCTACACAGCCCAAGGTTAAGCCAGTTGATGTATTAACAGTAAAGGCTGCAAAAAAATACCCTTTCATTTTGAAGCATACATGCCACAGCTTTTAATTGCTGAAAACAGCACACATGGGGTGAAATTCTGCCTGGTATGTAAAGGTGCTAAACCAGGGCAGAAGAAAAGACCTAATGCTCTTTCAGCATAAAGACCTGGGCTCTACAGTGCTGTTGAAGCCCAAAGCGCAGGGAGGGCAGGGATGAAGAAATGTCCCCTGCACCCTTTCAAAGGACACCTCTGCCCAACATGCCAGTGTAGCTTCAATCAAATTCTCCTCCCCACCTCTATCTTCTGACCAGTGCCCCCAGTGGTGGCGGAGAGCACCCAGGTATGAGCGAGTCTCGACTCTCAGGGGCCCATGGCATCAGTGCGCTCCTTTATTCCCCTACGCTTATGTGGGTAATCCGTTTGCCACTGTTGTAGCAGCCTCACCACAGCTCCAGCCGTAACTAGTTGCCCTGCACACTGATTATTTCAGATATTGGGTTTACCCTGAGTTGTTGGTGTGTAATAAATAATGGGGTAGCTAATACGCAGACAGGGCAGACAGGTCTTCAGTCTGCGCTGGATGTGAGACAGCAACGAGGGAGTTGGCTTTAAGGTACATTCCTGGCTCATTCCAAACTTCCAACGACCCAACTGCATCTGTGTTGCTGCAGTGAATGATCCTGCCTATTGATCTCCCTGTAATCAGTTCTCTCTACTAGACAAATATAGGTACTATAAAACCTAATTAGATGTTTTTATTGTTTAAATAGATTTGTCAGTAAAGATGTGCTCTCTGTCCAACATACAATATTTGCAAGTCATAAAAATCTCCTTTTGGTGATAAAAATGTCATTTCACATAATACTCTTATTTTTTAACTAGCAAAAGCAGACAGAGCAATCTTCACAAACACTGGATTAGTGGGCTCCCTCTATTATCAGCAACTAATTTTACCCAGTGTCATAAACAAGATAAGCAGGCAGATACTAAAGTAATTTCATCAGCTGTTTCAGAAATCATTATTGTTTCTCAAACCAGTAACCAGGTCTGTTTCTATTTCTGATCCAATAACATGCATTACTGATGTTAAGTTTGTAGATATCAGGTAATCTCCTAAATTCCTGGCATCCCATTGCTTCATGCTTAGATAGCCAAAGTGACTCTAATGTATCTTGACTATGCCTTCATTATATCATGTCAGAATCTCAGCAATTAAAGAGCTGGATTGAAATCACAGTACTCAAATCACATATGCACCCCATGTGTGTGTCCCTCCCCAGAGACCTGCAATCCTTATTGTATCTTCAACGATGTTAAGTGCCCATTTATATATTCATGGAAATTAGACACGAGAATGTGAAGTATCAACCAGCAGAGTCTCAAATTCATAATGAAATTAGTTTTTTAATTATTCTTCATGCTAAGTCAGATGAAATTTCTTTCACCCTTCTTTTGCACTTCATTTCATTGCGAGCAGCTCCAAATTGGAAGGAAACTAGTAACAGATCTTTATTTCTTGTGTCCAACCAGTTGAAGACAGGAATTAAGATAAGCAAACTTAATCGAGTCTGATTCATTCACAGTTATACAGTTTCTATTACTTCTCCTGACATATCTTTTTTTTTAGCCCTTGGGATATATAAAACCAAATCTTATGAGGAGAACAGAAAGCCAGCACTGTCTTTTACAACCTCAGACCAAATTTCCAATGATTAGCCAGCTTTAAGCAGAGGCAGATGAAACCTCCCTATTGCTTGTTGGATGTATCCCTGGTGTCTTAGAAATATATTGTCCCACTACTTTAGAAACAGAAGTGAACAACAAGCACTGAATAGAGGTGGCCAGGAAAAGTGACAGAGTTAAGTGGCTATGTAAGAGCAGGCAAAGAACATGATGAAATTATCCAGGCTTTCAATAGCTGAGATCAAATAAGTTCTCAAGCAAGCTGCAAAGCAAGAGGAAATTCCAGTAAATCATTTACTTAATGAGATCAATGTGCCACAGATCATTTTTCTCTCCTACAAAGTTAATATTAGTATTCTGTTATCATCCTTTTTTCCTCCCTGTTTGCTAAGTTTTCATGTCAAGTCACCATGATATGCCAGCAGGGTCTGGCACAGTTTGGGGTCTGATGTTGCTTATAAATATACTGTGTGAATTAGGACCCAGCAACTTCTTTCCTTTCATGAAACACTTCTCTGCTGAAAAATGCAAACTCTTCAGAGTTGTGGCCAACCTGTAGACCTTACTCCTGCCAGCTTCCCTGGTCAGCTGAGTAGGACCCAGGATTACCAAAGCCTCCAGAACCCTAATTTGATGCCATTCCTACCATTAAAAGCTTCAGAGGCACCTTCTACTTATTTATTTATTTGATATTTGTGTTTTGTAACAAAACATTACAGAATTTCACTCCCGTGAAACAGGTTTAGTGTTTTTGCTTATTACTGCAATTTGGAAGGAACATCTCCTAAAATCCTGAGCTATTTCACATATGTACAATTGAGCCTCCCGGCCACTTCAGCAACCACACTGGAGTCAGTTAAAACTGCTCTACGCTGGTGGACAAATTCAAACCTTGTGTTAGCGAGCACGGTTTCAACCACACTTGTGGAGGTTTCAGAGTCTCAGATTCCAGCCACATTTTTGAAAGTGTGCAGCAGGCAGAGGAGAGAAACCCTGTTAATGCCACCGGTAAGGGAAAAAGAGTAACGTGAGCTCAGATGTTGCTAGACACCAGAGAATCTACATGGAAGAGAGCCCAAATACATGCTCCAACCACCTGAAAAACTGAAGGACAAAGGTCTATAAAACTTAGCATGAGAATTTACAGGAAATCAGGGCTCCTTGGTCCCAGCGTTCTCCAAACTATCTGTTTATAGGCTCAATTTTCTACGTACGCCCGCAATAACAATAGCCAATCAGTATCATTCTGCCGTCAGGGATGCAGAAGGACCACAAGCACTTTTGCACAGCAGCTCTGGACAGCATCACCCATTCCCCCTGTGTACCACTGCATGCTGTACTGCTTTGGAAATCAAGTGCTACAGATGAAAAACTACACAAGTGAAAAGAAACTTTTTCTGTTGATGTGTAACTTCACAATTGCATCCCATACAGATTCTTGTTACTCCCTTTGGAAGTGTTTGTATTTGATTAGTCTGGCCAGCCATCTAGCATTATCCATCAGGCATTGGGAAAGGAATAAGCTGACAGTGGTGAACAATTGACACTTGTTAAATTTAAGAAAAGCTTCTTGCTTTGGATCAGCCTGATTACTGCCATCCTTCCTGCACTTTCAAGTTTATGCACTGCAAGTAGAATTAGTTGGTGGGAGGTTTGTGTTTGTGTATGCACATGCATGTTTTTGCTTAGCACCTAGGACAAAGCAGTAACAGAGGGGAGAGCCTTACACCATCATCCCACAGACCCTTGAAGCTGGAAAGGGCTTGTCCTGCCCTGAAAAGAAGCCACATTGCCAGCTCCCACCAATGGGAAGGAAGCCTCACAGGGGTAACTACAGGGGAAGGGTGTCATTCCACTTTATTCTGGCTTCAAAAGCTTGTGGAGCTGAAGCCTGATGATATTTACAGAGCTCCCAAAGCTCTCAGCTGAAAAGAGACAAGTGGTTTGAGGCTGCCTGACTATAAACAGAAAATCTAAAAGAATAAGTCAGTAAATGAGCAAAATATACTTGAATATAAAGGCTCTTTGGGTCTTTGTTTTCATTTTCTTACTCTTAGAACACTTCTGTGGTTACTTTCATCCACTCACTAAAACCTCTCAAAAATGTAACAATGTTCAAGCATTTGGAGGCTTTTCTTTCTGTTTGTTTATTCATCATTTAGTGTAATCCCAGACTGACTTTAAAAATCCAGCTTTTAAAAGAAAAGATTGAGTTACCTAATATATTTGTTTAAAAATGACAGAGTGAAAACACATCTGCTATATGAGAAAGAAAAAAATAGATGTTTTTCTTTTGGAAATACACTTTATAGAAAAAAATCAAACTAATGGAATCAGATCTTCAGGTGAAATTATGGTACTGTAGGTACGTCAAAGACAGTGGAACAACCCATGGGATGGAATTTCAGGAACAGTTAATTATTTGCTCTTACAAAAAATACATTGTTTCCTTTTCTTAATGAGCCAACTTTCAGGAAATGAGTGCAGAGAAGGGAGAAGAGAGGAAGAAATGGAGTATTCTGGAAGCTAAAACTCTTGTTAGTGTTCTTTCTGCAGTTTTTGTGGCTAAGACACTGAATGGATTCCATAAGTAAGATTTTGTCAGCATGCCAAATCTACATGGTCTTCTATCTTTAAAAGAAATGCCTTTGATTTTTACAGACTCCAGCCCAGCTTGGGACTTGGGTTTAAAAAAAAAGCATATCCTGCTGCTACAGGAAATATTTTTCTCAACACCACTGTATTTTATTTATTTTAATCATATTTTAAAAAGAATCCTATAGAAATCCCCACAGTACAGTTACACACAAAAGAGTTCATTTCACCTACTTACAGGAGAAAAGCTCACAGGATTAACACATTTGGAAATTATGTGAAAATGTAAAATGGATTTAAGTTTTTTTGCAGAATTCCAAGTATTGAATGCAATAGGGTATGGAACTATTAGCTTTCTTCACATTTGGAGGAAGACCATACAACATACTAAATGCATGGATTGGTTTATTTTGTACTGGATTATAGAGTGTACTACTTCATTTTTTAGTAGAGAAACTTATTAACACTGTAAGGCAATTTCAGCAAGCTTGAAAATTAGGTATTAGGCCAAAATTAAATCTCCATCACCACATGCTGTCAACATTCAGATCTGAATAGTTTAATAATCTTTATTTCTTATATTGGGCCACGTTCAGATTCAGAAAGCCATTTTCTGCAGATGCAAACTTTTGAGCTAAGATCTACAGTGAAAGGTTTGGGTTTCTTTTAATATATAATTCCTGTTGGGTTTCTTACAAGTCATCTGCAAGAAACCCAAGTTCACTGTTATTAATAAAGAGGTTTTGAGAAAATATTACCAGGCAACCATCATTATTGAAGTGTGCTGGACTACCGAAGTATGGGGCTGCAGCAATAGAAAATTGCTACAGAAAACCATAGTGATAATTAGCTAGCCCAGTAGTTTATAGGGAATGCGCTTAAATCAATGATGTAGCTACATATAAAATGTGAAGGAAGAGGAAAAAAAAGGATTATTGGTATTTTTATTGGTGATATGTGCCCTGTTTTATACCCTGCATACTTTCATCCAGTAATCCTGTGCTTCACCAGGCCCCAGTAAACCACTCAAGTCCTTCAGCACACGGGTAGAAGGTTACCAGCAAGAATGGCCCTCATTTAATCGTGACAGCAAATTAAGACATCTCACTTCAGATCTAGAGAAATGCCTCCTAATTGCAGAATGCCAACCAGACTATCAACCCAGCTCCCCACAGGTAATTCAAATGGAGAAAATGGGAGAAAAGAGATACTAAGCAGCCAGCCTGTATTGCTCCTTTGTTTACTGTAAGCTACAGAAACAGAGATGACTGGATGAACCTTTGGGTTTTGTTATCTGTTCTCTAGGAAGTCCTTGTTTTCATGGGTCAAAAATCTCTTCCGACAGGGCCCATTCAACTGATAATCATCAGTGTGGGCCTCAGTAAGCCATGGGGTATCTTAAAACTTAAAGGAATGCTTAGCATATTCTGAAAGGCTAAGCCATCAGGAAATGGTTTTGGCAAATGTCACTTAGGTCTCCCAAATTATCCAAACTGATCCTGGTTCTGAAAATCAGATATTTAAGAGGTCCAAAGAAATCATGCCTATCCTTTTCAGAGTCGTGTTAATTTCAGAAGGCAAAGATATAGTGATTGCTGATAAACTGCTTTGAAATGAAACAGATTTTCTAGCACAAACTCCTTGTACTCTCTTCAGTCCTAATCAAACATAAGAACCTAAGAATTTGAGCATCCAAGACAGACTTTGAGCTTGGAGAAAAGTGCTTAGGCTGCTATAACTGAGTTAAGCTCACATGAACTTGCAGAGAATAATTTTTGCCCATGAGTTTTTCAAATTGCAATAAAATTGTCTTAGTTTTCATTTTGATTCCCCATGAACAAAACACCCGCTAGTTTCAGTGTACCAGATACTGCAGTCCATTTCAGGCACTGCACACATGTGAGGTAATGATCCAGCCAAAATGGAGTCTGTGGCAAAAGAATGGAGAAAAATATTTTCAGGAATCTCTGGTCAGCATATTTGCTTTTTCTTTGTTACCTTTTTAAACTATCATATCCTTAAGTTGATTTTAAGTGAAGTATGTGCAGAGATATGTTTAGATTTCATGAAGAAACCTCTTACGGATGGTGAAATGACTTCCTAATTACATTTTATGTTCTCATGGTTCTTGAGCTTTTCATTTTCCACAAATGGAACAGATTTATATGAGTTCACATGACAGCTCTAACTCAGCAAGGAGTGACCATGGCTGTCAGAAAGGCTACTTAGCCTTCAGATTCATCGGCAAGGTAGAACTGTATATTTAACAGAACTAGGTGTAAGGTGATGGTTCTTTTTTCACTGTTTATTGCTAAGCCAACCTTCTATAAAACATTGATCTCTCAGATACAGGAGACACATGACTCCCATGCCACTAGGTCCTGTAGGCTTAACCTGCTGAACCCGAAGTGCTAAAAGGACTTACAATGTAATCATTAGTAGATTTTTGCAAGCAGCTGGTAAAACAAGACTTCCAGGCAGTCAGGGTGCTTTAATTTATTTCTTAATCCTGCCAAATCAGCAGAAAAGTATTTTAACTTAGTTCTACTTGGCAGACAAAAGGTAGGATTCCAACAGGACGGCACAAGAGAAAGCGTCTGTGCAGGTGGAAAATGATAAACTCTGCGTAGTGATGGCTACCAGCTCGCAGGTCCACATTTTTAATGTTGCTCTGGAAGAAAGTAGAAGAAATTCTATATCTCGTTTTGGCTCAACCCTGCTAGAAATAAATTATTGCTCTTTTTCAAAACACCAGCAGTTTTGTGCTCAACCTTTCCAGCCTCTATTAAATCCAGCACATCGTACTGAGACAAAAGAGATCAGGGAACTTCCCCTTCTTCCCTCCCCATCCAACTCAGAGCTCATTTATCAGCAAGAGTTATTGCCCTAACAAGCAGCTTACAAGTCACTCATTTGTAGTTGTTCACTTTTCACATTAAGGGAAAACATCGCAATGGGCAGCCTTTACAACCAGGTTTCCCATTGTTTAAGCTTGACCCTGCCAGTGTTTGCACACAGGATGTCAGGGTAAATGATAAGGACTGCACCTTTGAAGGCAAACAAAACCTACCATCCATAGAAATCAAATCCATTGGTTTTTTTCCTCAGTTGGTACTTTCTTTCTAGATTTTTGGGGATACTGAAATATATCATGATCTTGGTTTCTTGTCAGCTCACTGCTAAATGAAGAGTGAAATTTGCAGTGCTCATTAACTGGAGGTATTGAGTAGGCTACAGTGATTGCTGTACAAATACACACCACACTTATTTTCATGATCTCATTTAGATGATCTGTTTAATTGAATGCGATCTACAGGCTTGATCTCTTGCCATGTAGTGCACACAGGAAATCCTGGAATAACATCCAAGGACTGCATTGGACTGAAAGTGAACACCTTAGGTTTAACATGCTGCCAAATCTTTTAAAGAAGCAGAAACTCATAACAAGAAAAGCCTCTAGTGCCCTTATGTCATAATGGGCAGCTCTGGCTGACTGCACTGGTATTACCTGACCTGAAATTTGAATTCGTTCTCATGAATTAAATAAACTATTGATTGATTGACTGGCATATAAAAAGAACCTAAAAAAGCAAAATGCAATGGCTTTTAAAGAAAACTTAGAAGAGAAAGAAGAGGGAGGACATGACAATCAACATGTTGAAAGTATTCACTAGAAAGGTTTTGTTATAATCCTGTACTAAAATGTTACAAAAAATCTTTAAGATATTTGCCTTCGACACTATAAAAGCCCTGAACAAAGTGCATGTCATGCTTTTAATATCATCTGCTATGAAAGCCAAACTTGGAGTGAGGTTTAACTGCCAGAATTTCCTGAGTGGGTACTGAATTCATGGGTGCAGGTTTATTAAATCTCATCCATTACACTCTATATTTTGCTCAGTTGGCAAACAGAGGTGTTTTTCAGTTTCAAATCCACAAAGATCTGGCAGTCAAGTCAAGTCTTACCATCTCATGTACTGAACAAGCACACTGCAAACCAGTGTGTTTTTTCAGATGTTGCTGGAGGCATATTCTAACCACAGCTGATGTTACAGAGATAGAGCCAGTGGCATAATTTGGCTTCTCTTATCTTTACTGTCAGTGATGATGCGTGAAGTAAAAAGAGCTCATGGAGAGTTTGGGGAGGTTTTAGTTTGGAAAAATATATTTCAACTGAAAAGTGAGTAAATGTACATATTTAGTGGGAAACGGTAAATACAGACTCTCACAAAGTGATTATTAGAGTAACTTTCTAAGGACAGAATTGGTTTTCCAGGTAGTATTATCTACAGCTACCAAAACCTACCTATCGGGTTGCATGAACAGCTTCATTTATAGATTAAAAGCCACAAGCCACCCGCTATTTAAAGAGAACTTTCCATACCTGGAAAATCCATGTAATATAAGATTCCTGTGCTGGTTATCAGGATTTCAGGCTTCACAAAAATTTGCTGATGTTATCCAAATGTAGTTTCATTATCTACCAGAACTATCACCTACTCAGTAAGGACCAGACACAAGCAAACCCCAGCAAAACTGGTATAATAGTCTGCAGGGAAAGGGAATACAAAAAGCTATAAATCTATTTACATGTAGAATTTCTGAATTCTAAACATAGACTTGTTATATGTACATATATATATAAAATATACCTGCTTGAAATATACTTCTTAGCAGTTCATTCTTCTAGTTCAGTCCTCTTTTTTTTCATTGCATAACAAGGAGCTACTACAGAATTGCCATCTTCTGCTCTACTAACAGCCATTCGTTTGGGAGTGTATTTACACAGAAGTTGCTCTGGCACGTTTTTGTCATTACAAAAGTAACTATGAAGCAGAAGAGTGGAGCTGCAAATGTGAACCACTTCAGAAACTTAACTTAATGTTTTAAGTACCCCTTTCTAAAGATCCATAATTACCTCACAGCTCTGAACATGTACCTGGGCTTTTGCTTCAGACCCCTCCCTAATCAGAAGAATTGTGATCTTCAGCTCTGAGGCAAATAACCTCCTTCCTGAAGGTCAGCAGAAACCTCCAAGGTCCCTGTCCCTGAGAGGAAGGACATCAGGAGGACAGTCCCTCTACTGCTGTGTCCCCAGAAGATTGCTTTTACCATAGGACATTGATGCGCAGCTCACACCCGATTAAAGCCTGAGCTTGTGCCTGTTACAACTCTGGAACAGAAGGAGAAAAAACTCATCAGCAGCTCTCTCCTGCAGTGCTCACGAGTTGGTTTTATGTTTACGTCAAGCTGGTATCCTGAGAGTAGACTGCAGATGTTTTCATGCGCAGCTACTGCAACAGTTGTTCAGATCAGCTCTATTTTTCAATTCTCTGGAATGTTTTATATTGACACCTGAAAATGGCTTTTAATTGATCAAGTGCAGTGGGTCTGGTTTTCTCTAAGAAAGAAGAAAGATGAAAAACTAGAATAGGAGCTGCTGAGTGATATGACAGCAACACAAGCTGGGGGACATGAGAAATACAGCAGAGATGGCAAAAGACTAGTCCTGGTTTTGTTACACTGAAAGGATATAAGAACTTAAACTTTATAATACAGCATGTAGTAAATCACGTACCTTAGCAACTTAAATTAACATCACAACTGGAATTTGTTAGAAAGTATTAAAATTGCATTTAAAACAAATGTCCATACCTCTATAGGCACATATGTACAATTTATATACCCTAATACATAATTCAATATGGAGACTGCATTTTGCAGTTCAGATTATAAATTGTTCACCTAGAAGTGCTGGCAGTTAGCAGTGGAGAGAAAGCAGGAGTAAATTTCTGAACATGTAGGACGCCAGTATTAATACCCTCTCAACCATACCCGATGGATTCTCTCAGGTCAGTACACATCATCCATACTTTTTATGGGATTGGACATGTCCTCAAGAATGTGAGAGAATGAGGTAGTCATCAGACTGGACCAGAATTCTTGCATACAGAAATCAAATGAACTCAGCAAAACCCTGACTACCTCCTTTGCAACTGTGGCCACACAGCCATAATGACAGCACATGAATTTGGGAAGAGGAGGAACATTACATTGAAGCTCCACATCAATAGAGCAGAGTTCAATGGCAAAGGAAGCCTCAGGCAGTGAATGTCTTCAAATGAAAGGGATGACTTATTAAAAAATGTCTAAATTGTTTCTATTAGCACTACATGTGATTTTCTGAAAGTACAGCAGAAATTTTGGCTACAAAAATGAAACATGAAACTCCTTCTGCCTGCCAGTTTTAATCAAATAATAGAGCTCAGCTCGAACCTACGCAAGGCTGAAATGATGCTGTTGGAAGTGAAGCTGGCTGTCTCCCATTAAAGGCCTGCAAGCTTTTCTTTTTTAAGGTTGTATGAAGCCTTGGAGTCTTATCTGACTCCTTACTGAGTCTGGATGACTGGGCAGCATCCCAAAAATACCTTCTCACATCTTTAGCTTTATGGGGAGTTTCATCCCTTCCTCCTGCTGAGGCCACAATATCCTTTGCATTCGTTACCTGGCGGCTGTATTATTGCAGTCTCCTGTTTCTGAAGCTGAATGTAAGACAACGTGCTGGCTCCAGATGCGGCAGAAGGAGCCCATCTGCCTTATGCCTGCCTTAGATCACTGTAATCACTTCAGGCCTTAGATCACTGTATCCACAGTGTTCAGTTCCTTCTCCCAGCTCCAGGTAATTCCTGATGCCAGTTTACAGTCTGTGGTGTATGAAGCCCTGCTGCAGTTGCAAACCACTGAGGCTCAGAACAAAGCCTTTGGCAGCCAGACACAGAACATGCTTTTGAAGGCAATCCAGCACTGGAAAAATCTTTCCATGAACATCAGGCGAGGAAAAGACCTGACCATCTTTAGGAAGCAAAGGAAACCCTCCTCCTAGAGAACAATTTCCATCAGAAGCACTACTTGGGCAAGCCCTGGAAAGGGGGATTGGAAATGGGTGACCTTAAGGTCCTTTCCAACACAAACCATTCTGTGATTCTACTTGCTTCAAGTTTCAAACTCTTCCATTTGCCTTCTCAAAAAGCCACTAAGCACAGACCGAGTTTTGGTCCAAAAAAGGCAGAAATGTTAAATGCTGCAGAGATTTAGTTGGTGTTTCACTAGAGCTGCAGACCCACATACAAGGTAGATAGTGAAGGCAAGAAGTCACCACCTTGAGGCCACAGTTCAATGACACACGTTAAAGCCTTAATTTCTAACTCCTAACACCAAAGGCAGATGACAAAAGTCTCTGGTCTGGTGCAAGTCCACTTGACCAATGTAACTTCTGATGGGTTATCTTTGCAGCAACAGGCTTCAAGCTTAATCAGGTACCAACTTTCACCACACTGCCAGCATAAAACTATCAGGAAAGCATACAGCCAGAGTAAACTCTGTTATCATGTGCTCTGCCAAATCTGACAGAAAAGTGATCCTGTGCCCAGGCCTGATTTGAGTCCAAATTTCCCTGCTAGGTAACAGCAGTGTGCACAGTTTCAACAGTAAAGTTTGTGGAACCAATGATTACCTTGCAATAAATTTCATTTTTGTCATATTTTAATTACTGCTTAGCTCTAATATTGTTGTTGCTACTGCCTAAGGATTTTGCCCTGTATACATCAAGTACCAGGATCTTCCCCAACCTCTTGAGGATCTATACATACATATATATACATATATACACACACATATGCATCCATTGTGCCCTATCAACTGGGGAACAAAGTGTGATCAGCAAAAGAGGCCAGCATATACTTTACTGTGTATCTGCCTAAAACTTTTAGTATGAAGTCACTGATCAAATCAAACCCACCATCTCATTCACAAAGTAGCTCTTCAGACATGATTTGGAGGCTGCTGCTGCTTACATTCAATGTACAAACACATTTGCAGGGATTTGAACAACGCACCCTTTAAATTCAAGTCTCTGGAGGAAAGAGTAAACATGGAACATGACAATATGCATCCGTCTCAAATGAAAAACAGCACAGAACATTTAATAAGAGTATCTATCGCTCAGTCGCTGATGTGACTGTCGTATATCCCTCTCCTTGATAACCCTTCTGAGGCACTGTGGTTCAAGGTCCTGTGTTAGCTGAGCATTTGAGGTCTTCGATGAATGGGATTTCAGGATGATGGTGATTTTTATCATTGTTAAATTACTTAAGGTGCCAGTTCTGTGCAGTTGACTGGTGTGGGCTCTGCAGTAATGCCTGAAAATGTGTAGGTGTGGGCAGTGCTCTGTGCAGGCTGCCAGCCAGCCAGCAATTCTGAGCAAACATCAAAAAGAAATCTGCAAATTTGTCCCAGGAAAAAAAAATCAGGTAAAAACCCAGGAAATGTCTGCGGAAAAAGAGACATGTGGGAGTTCAGGTTCTTCCATAACTTTCCAGGAGGAGAAGTCTGGGCACAGAACTCAACTTCTCGTAGGGTGGAGTTTTATCAATTTATTAAAAGAAGTTAATGATGTGTGAAACCTGGACTGGTCCCACCTCATCCCTTTCACCTAAAAGCTACTCACAGAACAGGCTCACCCTGTATGAGTGTAACAAAAAGATGGCTCATAGAAGAATGGGTCGAGTGTATTTATTTGCACCTGTGAATTCTCGATGTGCAGATGCTGTATAAATACATATGCATACAGAAGTGAAGATTACTATGGGTGTCTTCAACAAGATATATCAAAGTATACTTAGAGCTTATGGGTCAATTCACACTGCTTCAAAAAAACTAAAAACCAAACCCCTAAATTACGTGTTTCAAAAGAGTCACTTCAACAGGTCGAATACTAGCTTCACTTCCAAGATTTAAATTATTGTTTTAAAGCAGCTGTCTGGCAGAGCTGAGGTTGGTTTAACAAAGGGGCTGGCTGAAGACACAGGTCTTGCTCATCTTCCAAAGGACTGAAATGAATAGAATATTTGTCAGGGAGGAGTGCAAAACTAGTCCTTTTACATTATTCATGTATTCAGCTGAGAGGTTATACAGCTTTTACCTTAGCTGCTAATTGCTAATGTTGGTATTAACGGAGTAAGGTAGACATACACATTATAAAGTACTTCTAGCAGATAGACCAGGAGGCAGAACAGGTTATAGAGGAAGACAAATAGAAAAGTTTTGTTTATTGAGCTCAGATTATGCCAGTTGTTCAATATTTCTTACTCCTGTATGTTCTTCTTTATTCCTTCTGCAGAAAGAGTCCAGAACCCTTCAAGAAGTAATTCAAAATGGCAAAAGTAACATTTTTCTTTACCTCTACCTGGCAAATTTTCAGAGAGATTCATTTACTGGATGGAAACTTCCTGCCTGGACTGGCCATCCGCTAGTATGAGTAATGAGCAATCCATCCATCATTATGGTTAGTAAGTTTTCCATTTCATCCTCTTCCCTCTTTAAGTGCATGATTTAATTCACAGCACATAAACATTTATGCAGAAACCTTGTAAAAGCAAAACCATGCCCAGTATTTTGGTCATATATGAGACAACTGTAGGCAGGCGGGGAAACTCACTTCAAAACAAACTCGTGCCCAATGTTTGGTCACAATATCTAATCTCTGTATTCTGTGTCTGGGCCTGATTTACATTAATATCCTTTTCTTTTTTCCCCTCCACACATACAGATTTCACAGTTGGCATTGCTTGGATCTAGAGCTGCTACATACTTAAGAGGAAATTTGTTCCTGGGATAAATATGAGCTCTGGGAGAGGTTGCTTTATCAACAAGGATATAGGTTTAAAACTTGGGATCTCCTACCTTCAGTTCCCTCTCCTAATGCAAACTCCTTCCTGCCCCAACGCATGTCACTTTGGGAATGCTGAGCTGCAAGAGCTAGGTGGGTGTACAGGGAAGAGGTGGCCCATGATATTTGAATATCCAATATTCATCTCAATGCAGAAGCAACCACCCTCCTGCTGGAGGATGCCTGAAATATTTCTAGCTTTCTCTTTTTAATGAAGTCTTTGGGATTCTTCTTGATCCTTAGAGTCGAGGCCATGGCATCTCACTGCAGAGTGGGTCTAAGACTGTCTGGATGCTGGGGCATGCATGAGGGGCTTTGGATGGCAACACTGCAGTGACCGTGTGGCCAAATGCTTGCCCTTTCTCTGCTGGGAAAAGCAACAAAGGTTCCAGTTCAGAAGAGTGGGGCTCTTCTCATACCTCTGAGATATGGCAGGGAATCCATTTTAGTCAGCATGAGTTTTCAATCACCTTTTCTGGGTTTTCCCTTGTCTCCTTGAATGTTAGTGACCTCATCCTATAGACAGTGCACTTGGGGCAGAGGTGGTAGGGCTTGCCCTGCAATTCCAGCATCTGAGGAGGTTTTCATGGACTTTTAGTGACTGTCTTCATTTTGCCTGCAGCTAAACATGTGGCTATCCTCAGTGAACCCCTATACGCTCTCTGCCAACCTTTAAGAAATCGACCCTTCCTTTCCATAAGTGAATCTGATTTTCTTGCTCATTCCCCAAAATCCACTCACAAAACTGCCTGCTTGCTTGGTGCAAGTGGAGAGCCCTGAACCGTAGACAGAGCTGTGAGGCAGAGCAAAACAACACTTTTCAATGAATGCTCACTGAGCCAAAAATACTTTAAACCCTCCTTCTCCATCACCTTTCCTTAAAATTGAGATTATTAATGACTCGCACTTACATTCATATTTCTCAGAGCTCTGCTTTAGAGGGAAACGATAGCCAGGTCTCCCTCTCCTTCCTCCTGGGTGGGCAAGCAGCACAATGCTAAAGCATTATCACATCAACTGCTGGGCTAAGAAGCTTGACCCAAAGCCCTATGCCAGTGAATTATTTTCCCCTGACACATGGCTTAAGGCTGAAGGATTTGAACACTTAATTGGTGCATTTTCTGCAAGGCTTTAAAGGCTTGGCAAGGTGAGATTCCTGCTAATCAGTGATACAGCTGGGAAGCAGCTCCTGCTGTGCATCACTAGCAACCTCTTCCTACAGGAATTTATTGATCTCCTGGAGCTCAAGGGACTTGTATTATCTGAAGGTGTTAAAATAATTTCTAAGTGAAGTTGTCCAAAGATTGTGTTTCAAACATCCTTCATAATCTGTGTTCACTGAGACAGGTATCAGCATAGATCTGTTAACATATGGGAAAAAGAACATCACGACTTTCTCTCTCACATAATGGTGGTGAGATGGCTCTTTGTTAACCAGGAAAGCAAAGTGCGTTCCCTGTAACTTTTGACTTTTCCTAAAAGTTACCTCGGCCCTTCTCTACATGCAGGCATCCACAAAATATAACATCTTCACAGCACTGTTTTGTCATTGAAACTGTCAAAAACCCCAAATGCCTCCATCCTAAAGATGGCTTATTTGATGAGAAATGTGGGAAATTAAATCTCCATTCATCATTATCAACAATGATTCAAAGCATTCATTTGCCATTTTCATCCTGCCATTTTACTGTACTTACAGCCCTGACTTGCAAAACAATGTTTTCTGTAATATTCCATACATTTTGCTGGCATTTTACTTTCTCTGCAAAATGTTCTCTAAATAAATTACGTTTATCAGTTCTATTTCATCAGAAGCCTTGCAAATCCCCTTTCCAGTGAGCTCCTGAGAGCTGGAAGGAGTTCTGCACATGAAGGATTTGCAGGATGGGCACATTATTGCTGCTGTTCTGGTTTTCCCAAAAGTGTTTTTCACATTGCTTTAGCCAAAATGATCTTTTTATGGAGAAGACAATACAACTAAAGAGAGCAGTTACTGTACCCATTAGAGAGAAGAGACTCTCCCATGAAGAAAACAGAATCCAACCACAAATTGACAACTGTTCTTACAAGTGAAAGAGATTGTTTGTGCAGGGCACAACCCTGCAGTCACTCTCGCACACACACAGAGACATAAAATTGGTACAACTCAAGGTATGCTTTAGAAGGCATATTGTAGTAATTGAATAGAATATTTGTAGTAGTTGAATAAATATTTGTAGTAGTTGAATAAAGTCAACCAAATTGCATTCTCTTAAACACATAAGCTCAGAAGAGGGAAGCAGAGATTGAAAATGTCCAAGGTATGCGTGTTTAGGGCCCTAATCCCCAAAAGCTTGGTATGATCATAAATTCCATTTTGTTTGTTTTATTTTAATTCCCTCTGTTTCCCTTCCTCCTTCCCCCTGCTAAACATGTGAAATTTGAAAGATGGTATGAAATTCCTCTGTCCCTTTTCTCCACCCACCTCCATTGGCTAATAGTTTTATTTGTTAAGTTTTATAGCCTTCAAGCCTGCTTTGAGTCCTGGCACCATGCACGAGTTCTGTGAGAGTCAGGATGAGGTGATCCTCACCCACAGCAAAGCACAATCCTGACAGAGGTAATGCTGCTGCTCTTTCATTCTCTGTTTATATAGAGACTTGGCAGCGCCTCTCTCAAATTTGTAAATGACAAAGACCTTCAAACAAAACCGGGCTGAGCTTCTTAAAATAGATCTGACAACTTAATTAACTTTGTGCACTGGCATTTCAAGACTGTCAGTTGTAACTAGTTCAAAGATCAATTAAAAGATCAGTTCTTTTTCTCTGTATATGGGAAAGTATTTTTACACTAGCAAATACCAATTTACACTCATTAAGTTCTGTGAATAAGCCTGCTGACACGCCGGGGGTCCCATTGAAACACACTCTTCACAAATACAGTAGGTGTAGTGTTTACCCTTTGCTTAACTGTGCTGAATAAGCTCTTTGACAAAGAAAAGCTTTCTTGCTGTCTCCAGTTATCAGAAGGTGCATTCTGCTGCAGCCACTCACCACGTTTTCTCATCATCCTACCAAACCAATATTAATTAATAGAATTAATAGATTTTCCAAGTGGTTAGGACTCAAGCCCTTGGTGCGACAACAGTGTAAAACCACTGGTGTGAATTGCTATAACTCGCTGGTGTATATTTTGTGTATCTCATGTAATCCCAGCATTGGATTGCTCCCCTGGACTTGCTTGTGGGAGCAAGTCCAGAGAAGGCCACGAAGAGGATCAGGGCTGGAGCACCTACCATATGGAGACAGGCTGAGAACACTGGGGCTGTTCAGCCTGGAGAAGAGAAGCTGCATGGAGACCTCAGAGCAGCTTCCAGTGTCTGAAGGGGGCTACATGGATGCTGGAGAGGGACTCTTCATCGGGGGCTGTAGCAACAGGACAAGGGGTGATGGGTTCAAACTGAAACAGGGGAAGTTCAGGTTAGATCTAAGGCAGAAGCTCTTCCCTGTGAGGGTGCTGAGGCGCTGGCACAGGGTGCCCAGAGAAGCTGTGGCTGCCCCATCCCTGGCAGTGTTCAAGGCCAGGTTGGACACAGGGGCTTGGAGCAACCTGCTCTAGTGTGAGGTGTCCCTGCTCGTGGCAGGGGTTGGAACTGGAGGATCTTTGGGACCAACCCAAACCACATCTGTGATTCATGCTATGATTCTATCCCTTAGTTTGGCCGTTTCTCTGCTCTTATGTTGCAGGTAGTGAATGTTCAGAGTTTCCTAGCAGGCCAGTCGGGTAAGCCTGCACTCCAGCTGGCTCCACAGGGCTGGGTGCTGCTGCAGCCTTCAGCAGGCAGCTCAGCTGCTCTCCCTATCCCTGACATAGGCAGGGGGAATACTGAGTGGAAGCTGAATATAAGCACACAGCCTTATATTGGTAAGCTGTAACTGGGAATTTGTTATGTGCCTCCATACAAAGTAGTTGTCATGGAGTGTCATAAAAGTCCTGTGTCTTTCCTTGACGATTATTTTCTCTCACTAAGGTTAATTTCTACCCCAAGGTGCAGCAATATCAATAAACTTAATTCTTCAGACCCCTCTATAACTTATATTATTTTATGTTTATTAGTGCATTTGGGTTTTGGAGAGCAAAAGGACATCAGTGGTGATGTTTTGGGGATTCATACTCTTGGATATGTTTAAAACCTACTGTTCAGCTGAGGGTGTGATTTTGCTTTTATCACAGGGTGCCAACACATCTCTGACATGTCAGTTTGCTACACTGTGCTAAGTCCTGCATTCTCTTGACTTCTCACCCATCTCATTCTCTGCCATAGGCCACGAATCTAGAATAAAGCTTGAACATGACAATAAATGAAGTTTGGGAGGCAGAGGAAAGAAATCAGGAAGAAGACTTTTCCAGCTCTGTACTTAACAGCCTTTTTCCCCACAGGAACTCTGAATTTTGTGTAGCCAACTACAGCTGAACAAGATGGTAATTTTGGAACCCACACAGCTTCTACATGCATACATTTAAAGGTGTATAAAATAATGCATACACACATACGTATCTACATATACACGTATGTGGGTGTTCACCCATATATAAAAGGTGGGAGAACTGTATGGTGGCGTGATGGGATAGGTGAGCCTGACACTTACATGAAAACTTAGAGTGAAATTGGCCACTGTTTGAATGAGCAAAAAAGGAGATGGTGGCGCTCCAAAACAGCTCATGCATCTCCTCTACAGCACACAAGTATGTACTCAGTGTCTTTCATTTAAGCAGTGGAAAAATTACTTGGAAGTATTTTAAGAAAAGGAGGAAGGGAAATTCAATTTTATTTGTATATGTTTCTCTCTGTAAAACCTTAAATATCAAGAATCTAACTAACTGAGGTCAAAAGAAAGCATAAAAACTTCTAACAATGATCTAAACCAGATTTTAATGTACATAAAAAGGTCAGATCTAAAGAACAGTTACTACAGACTTTTCCATGGCTAGGTCTGAGTTTTATATGCTTTGTTGGATCCCTGACATAAAGCCCTTCAGAGCTGCAGGATGTCAGACTTTATTGTTGTTACACATGTAATGAAAAGAGAAATGCTCCATAATAATTTTTTAGTAGTATTTGTTAATGTTGTGATTGGGATATTTACTGTCTTGAATATACTGCTTTGGCTAATGGGTCTATAAGGAGAAAGAACAGTTCAAGAGGTGCCTCTTGGGGGCATCAAGAGAAGTCAGACTGCATGACTCATTGACAGAAGATAACGCAACTTTATGGAGTATATACACCTAAAATTCTTTACTCATTGCTATTGATAAAAGAACAGCTATTGGAGTGCAGTAGCCTGTCTGCTCTTTGTAAACCATTAGTCAAAAATTTCCAAAGGAAAGACCTGAAAGTTTTCAAGCTTTTCGGCTTCAAGCTTTCCAAGCCTTTCAAGCTCATGCAGCATGGTAAACATTCAAGATATACAGGACAATAGAGCATTCTGCCTAGGCCAGGGCTGCAGATCCTGTCATTTTGGGTACTCAGAAAGATCAGAAAGAGTTCCTGTCATGCCAAAGATATATGCAGACACTTTAAAAGCTTTGTTGTGGGGGTTTTTTTTGGGGGTAGGGGTGTTTGCTTTTGTTAAAGGACTGCTAGGTACATCTGTACTGTTCTCGGAAGCAGACTTGGCAGTAGCTATGAAGGCGGCCAGTTTCATGCTCCGTCTACCCCAGCTGCGGAGCCAGGCCACAGATATCCCCTACTGAAATATCCCCTGCTGCCACCTACACAAACAGATTGCCCTGAGACCCCCTCGGGCCACTCTTGCAAAGAAGGGAATGGACTGCAGGAGAGCTCCCGTGTTTGTGGGGTTTATTACCTCTATTCATGGAGAAAAAATACGTTTAATATTTAACATTTCCTATATCTTGAACTCCAGCTCTGTTACGGCAGTACAAGAAGGGCAACTGACTGACCTCACAGCTGACTTTAAAGACAAGCAGGCAGGCAGTTCTCCCTGCCCTACACGACAGCTTTCCTGTATTGCTGAGCAAAACAAGTCACCCAGTGTGAGGCTGGGAGGAGCTCACCTGAGCTGGGTTTTGACTCTTTCTATCACGAACAGGGTGTGCTTTGTGCAGGTTTCTGTTCACAGGAGAAAAAGATTTCTTCCTTAGAACGTTTGAAATAAAAAAGCAAAATCAAAATGCATTTTCTATCCGAGTGCCCTATTGAGATGTCTCAGGAATGTACAAACAAAGGAAAAGACCTTTTTCTGAGATGATACAAAGCTGGGTGTGCTGTGGAAACCTACAGAGATCACATATTGAGTATACAGTATTTGTTTTCTGAGTCTTTGCCCACACAGCATTTTCTTGCAGCTATTAAACAAAGGTCCTGGAAAGACAGAACTCTCAACCAACCACATTTTGTTGGGGAAATATGTAATTCTTTAAAAGGGTTTCTCTGTTTTGTTTTCTTTAAGCAATTGAACCCAATTCTTTCAAGTGACACTTCAATGAAACATTCTCAAAAGGGATAACATCTTTTAAATCTCTTTTATCCTGTAAAACAGCATTCTGCCCATCACAGTGGGAGGACGCACACACGTCGCCTTGCTGTGTCTGTCACATAGCTCACATAGGGATGACATGGGCTTCTGGAACAACCCAAAATGTCTATACTGTAATAGACATTTCTAGCTCTCACATCCTTGGCTGATTTTGTCATTTGTTCTTGATCATACAGCTAGCAAGTGTAGGTAGCTACTATAGCTGGAGTCATATAAACATCGTAGTTCTACACTGCACACACTCAGAGAATCCAACTCTCTGGTTTAGCTTCAAAATACAGTGTGTGGTATAATTCCATTGCCCTTGGGGATAATCAGTCCCTCCTTTTCGCATAGTGCGAAATCCAGTTTTCTATTAGTCTAACCACTGACAGCAGGGGTTGCAATCGAAATAAACAAGAGTAGTGCAGAGATGAATGAGACTGTATGGAGTTCTAGTGCAAATATTCCCCCAAGGGGGTTTGCTTCTCCCTGATGATCTTGTTTTTCTGCTACTGTTATGGAACTGGCAGGTGAAAAGTATTTTGCAAAACAGACCTCAAAAGGAGAAGAACTCAGGAGAATCCTGAAGCTTTACTTCACTCTCAGGAAAAGGCCATAGTTGGACATGTTTTACCATAATCATAGGTCACTGGAGTAATTGTTTTGGGTTGAAATTAAGATTAAGAAGTAGCATCTCAATGACATCAAAAGCATGCTATAATTTCAATCTGCTTACACAACCAGATGAGGTGTACATAAAAATATCTGGGGGTCATTGCAGCAGAGATCAGCTTGTTTGGTCCTTGAAAGAAAAATTTCTTTAGAAGAATTAAATTAGGAACTGCTGTTATTTGAAATAATGGGAAAAAACCCACTAACAACCAACAGTCAGACAAACAAACAAAAAAACCTCAACACAAACATCTAGCTGCAAACAATGCAATGGCTCTGTGTTTTGTTTCAGGCAATTACTGATCAGGGAAGATCTTACAATAAAGGAGTGAAAAGGACTCCAAAAGGGTTGTCAAGCATTGGAACAGGCTGCCCATGGGTGGGGTTGATTCACCATGCCATGTAGGCATGGCACTTTCGGTTCAGTAGTGGAATTGTCAGTGCTGGATTAATGGTTGGATTTGATGGTCTTAAAGATCTTTTCTAACCTTGATTCCAAATGATTCCAAATTGAACCGATTCCAAATTGAACCAATTCCAAATTGAATTCCTTGATTCCAAATTGAAACAAATGATTCTGTGACTCAGGCATTCGGTATCTAAGGGGCTGACACAGACCATCCTGTGTTCCCACTGCAGTGACTTTCATTGTGCCAAGATGCCCTGAGGCCTTGCGTTTGCATATGCTAGAAGTCATTCAGAGCAGGCACTCTAACTCACAGGTCATGCTTGCACTATGCTGGTTAAATTCCTCCTGGTTTTTGGTCCCTGGATCTATAACCATCAGTTTAACGCTACTTTTCTTCTCACAGGAGTGCTGTGAAGCTACATGCATTGATGTGTGTTATAGAAATCACACAAGTGCAATAAAACCAAACAAACACAGAAAGACTAGAAAATAAGGTAAAAATAAAGTAGCCCAAATACACCAATTCAGAACTGAATTTGGGAGTCAAGAACTGATGATTTATTTTAATTTCCCATCTGATTTTTAGCTGAATATGTAGATGACTTGCAGAAGATCTATATTCCAATATTTTAATTTGATGAGCAAAATCACAGTTAACACCATGAAGGAAGATGCTGTAAGACTGTTTTTAGGTGTTTTTTTTCTTTTTAATCCACTGAAAACAGTTGCGCCTGATTGATAGGCCTTTTTTAATACTGAATAGAAATGATAGTCAACAGGCAGATTTATCTGCTGTCACTCTGAGTTAAAGCACAGAATTTTGCCTAAAGACAAAGATAAAATCAGCCCTGCACCTATGCCCAAATTTCTCAATGCTTTTAGTTTATTTCAAATAGAAAATAAGGGAGTTCCTTTTATCTGCTTTTAAAGTGGACTGTTGACAGGGCAGTTCTGCTTTACCCTGCTTCTCTTCCAGCTTGTTCATTTATCTCTTTAGCTTTCTGAGGCATGTTGTCTCTCTTTGTTCTGATAAGAATAATCCGCTAATTCTTCTTCCTCTCCCTGCAGTATTCACATGGAGGCTGGCATACACTGACATCTGTATGGCATTCATCTCATTGAATGATGCTAGGAGCAGTGCAGGGCTGTGGGAAGACAGGTCAACTGGATGACCCTTGGGGCAACCGGACTCTCTCTTACCCCTAGAACTGCTGACCACTGTTATTGCACAGTGTAATCACATTTTATAACATCACCGTTTAGACCTTTGCTGTTGGACGCACCAAGTGGTTTATACCTTCTCCTGGGAAACAAGCCTCCAGAGATTGTGCCTGTACATTTTAAACTGATTTCCAGGTGAAAAGCTTCTGACCTGGCTCGTGCAGCCTTTGGTCAGGTGCATTCAGAAATTGACTTCAAAAGTTTGGAGATTGAAACTCTTTCAACGCTGAAAGTTTATAAGGAAATACTGTGGGTAGACAAATCAAGCTCTGTTTTTCAAAGTTAAAATTAGTGGTCTCACTCTTTCTTACACTTAACAAGACTCAACTGATAAATACTTGAAGGGCTGCTATAAAAAACACCCCAAACATAACAAAACCAAAACAACACTTCTTGTAGTTAATAGTGCAAAGAGATATTTTACAACTTCCTTGTAATTGTGCAGTTCTCATTTACAGTATCTGCATCCACTTTACATACCTACAGCTAGTTAGATTGTGCGCTACAGACACTTCTGGTTACAATTATAATCACCCTTTTTTCTCCCCTTTGTTTATCTGTTACTTTGAAAGGTCCCTAATGTTTCTTCTCCTCCCTAATGTCACTGCTATGCTTATCTACTACATTCAAGAAAGCTGCTAGCTTATGCCACTGGCACCTGAATCTGGCCTCGCAACTCCTTCCATGCCCTAACCTCTGGCAGAAAAGGAAGAGGAAGGAGATAGCTGACTGAAGAACAAACCAAGGAGATGAGAAGGCAAAAGCTGAATAAAAACAGATCAGAAGCACAAGGGAAGTGCACAAGGTCATGATTCAAGGCTCGGTAACAACCGTGAAGGCGACTGACATGGTTTAAAATAACCTCTTCTTTTCTTTGCTTCGCTGTGCCTTCAAGTTGGTATGCAAAGAAGATCAATCGCACCATATATTTAGAATTTGAAGAGCAAAGGAAAGGAAAGGAAAATGTACTGCTGCAGCACTATTTTGTCTGAGAGTACCTTTAAGAAACTTTCTTTAAGTTTTGATACAGTACAAGCAATGCTACCCCATTTGTTCAGCAAAATGAGCTTGAACACCCTATTACATCAAGATGTGTGACTCATTTTTGTTGCTTCATAGAACAAAATAATGCATCCATCAGTCAGTGAAGTTTCTCCTGCCTGTCAAGTGACACTCTTGTCAAGGCTTAAGCTTGTCCCCTGTGAATATCCTTGTCAAACAATTCACTCCTTCAATACTACAGTCAGTGTTTGCTTACAATAAGGCCTCTCATGCCCACTACATGATTTTTACTATAGAACTCTCTACTGGAGTCCTCCTCAAGTTATTCCCCCTGATAACTTAGGGGAACATATAACAGAGAGAATGACTAACACCTTCCAGCCTATGTAACCCTTGGTGTCCAGTGATACAGCCTTTTGGGGAGTGAGATAGAGTGAGATTTCAAGTTGCCAACAACACAAGGCCCCAGTAAAAGCCATTCTCATGGTAGAGACACATTGATTGCAGAAATAGATAAAGCTATCATCACCACAAAGCTGTGTGAGTTCATTCTCCACACTATGCAGTACTGGATCACGATCAATGACTATCAGGCTACCTGTGGTGGGTTGCCCATCATACGGGGGCCTTTAGCTACAGCTCTGGCAAAACTGCTTAAATCTGAGAGTCCCATTGCCTTACTCCTTCCAGACAAGGCTGATTAAATAATCTGAAAATGCCCACAGGCATGACAACATTGTGGAGGTCTTCAATATCAGCATGACATTCAACACAATGCATCTCTCTTTCAAAAGTTAATTGAAATCCTCATGGGTAAGAAAAGCTTTTGTAACATTTGCTTCTCTCATGACTCGCTGTGGGATGCAGCGATGACTCCCAGCTCACTGTGATGGATAGGCTCCGAACAGCAGTGGTTGACGTTTTCTATGTCTTGGCCCTTTAATATGTTTTATGTTTGCACAGTTGCAATGAACATTCTCCACTGCCTTTAATCCTGGCTGATAAATGAAGCATGAGTTTCCCTCTAACCTTGAATACTCTCGCAGCTGATGCTTGCTTGATATGATCTGCATTTTTCCATGGATCCTGTTGGAAACTGTCCAATTAGCTCTCCCCAGCTATTGAAGGAGCATTGCCATTGACTGCTTAATGCTTTTTCTAAAAACTATTAGGCATGCCTGCTCTTTTTTTTGCCATACAATAGTCATAAATATCATTTAACCAGTTTCCCAGATTGTATAAAATCTATATAAAAAGGTCAAGGGATCCTACAGCAAAAGGCAACTGAAAATCCTTGGACAAAAAAAGATGCTGTCTTACTGCCTGCAAATTGATTTAAATTCAAAAAGTCATGCAGTAAATCTGTGTCTTAGTTAAGTATTTATCCATGGAAAAGCAGTCTAATTCTGATGTCATATCTGGAATGAGATGAGCGTGAAAAAGAAAACAATAATGCTAGGAATAATTCCTCCTTTCTTTCTCACATGACAGATTTTACTTGAAGGGCACTTTGTGATATACGGTTCTCCATGTATCTTTCCCCTTCTAGTTATAACCTTTTTAAAGCACACACTTTACTAACGAAAAAAAGCTGCAGATCAAAGCATGACAGTTGACACCACAAAAACAAAGAGACAAGGTTACTGGAACAAAACCAAGAAGCAAAACTGATGAAAAGCCTTCAAGTACAGAGTGGGCTGATGAGAATCAGTGCGCGCTGCATGAGTTGAGTAAAAAGGGAATGAAATAGAAGAGAAGCAGGAAAGACTGTTGAAAACCAAGGGCTGAAGAAAGCAGAGGAAGCTGATGACTTGGGTTTTCTAACCAGAAAATCTGCAATGCATTTAGAATTTAATGGAGAAACCACTGAGTGTGGCATCGTACCACCAGACAGAACAAAGAGGAAGGATACCAAAAGAAATTTCCTCTCATGGGTAAACTAAAGTTGGGGCTGTTCAGCCTGAATAAGAAAAGCTGCGTGGAGACCTCAGAGCAGCTTCCAGTGTCTGAAGGGGCCTACGAGGATGTTGGAGAGGGACTCTTCGTCAGGGACTGTAGTGATAGGACGAGGGGTGATGGGTTCAAACTGAAATAGGAGAAGTTCAGGTTAGATCTAAGGAAGAAGTTTTTCCCTGGGAGGGTGGTGAGGTGCTGGAATGGGTTGCCCAAGGAAGTTGTGAATGCTCCATCCCTGTCAGTCTTGAAGGCCAGGTTGGACAGAGCCTTGGGTGACATGGTTTAGTGAGAGGTGTCCCTGCCCACGGCAGGCGGTTGGAACTAGATGATCTTAAGGTCCTTTCCAACCCAAACTGTTCTACGATTCTATGATTCTATTCAGAGAGGTGATAACAAACAAACCTGTTTACCATTTATCTGAGTCTCTCTGAAAGCACATTGCTGTGTCTCTTGCTATTTTTTGAGCCCTAAAAATAGCTGGACAGCCCACAAATTGTGTAAAATTTAAAAAAAAAAAAAAGAGAAAGTAAATTAATTTTAACCACAGAATACTGCATTCCTGTAAGATCTCTTTAAAAACCATGAAATGAAGGAAACAAAGGGAGACCTTTGTGTTGCAGCTACCTTGAGTTCTGCAGTCATGCTCAGGTACTGTTGTACTGTCCATCCTTCTACCTTTGAGGCACATATCAGCACAGCAGACAACACGAATGACATGAGGATATTGCAATGAGAAATTAACCAGGTTCCTGTCTGAATGTTTATGGCACTTCTAAGTCATGACTTCAAGAAGGAAAGAAAATTTTAAACAGTAATTGCTGGAACATGGCATATTGTGAGGATTGCAGAAGAGGAAAAGAAATTTGACATCAAACCACACTGTTTGGATGTACCACAAACATCCATCTAAGAAAGGATGATTCAGTTCAAATAATAATTCCTCCCCTGTGCAGGCATTTAGCCCTGTTCCGATTTACCCCTGTTTAAGTAGTGCCCAGTGATTTAGTCATACTTTCGGGAATTTTATTCTTTTTCTTTTTTTTTTGTAAGAGTATTTTTGTTAATTCAAAGCCAGAGGGAGCTGGAGTCAGATTCACTGATGCTTCAGATAAGGCAAGGGCACATTCCCACACTGTGGAAAATCTCATTCCCTTTTCTGCCAAAAAGGATTTGACCCCAATAGCGTCCACATTCACCAGAAGGAGCCCTAGCTACGATGCGGCTTGCTGGTGGCACTCCATACACACCAGGCTGTGCTTCCAAGTCCTTTCCTTCTGCATCATACCAGACCTGTCGAGATGCTGGTGAATATGCCCTGTCTTTAGGGTATTTCCTGGTGGGGTGGAGGCAGAAAACTGGGGTGCTGGCATCCTCCTTCCCTTTGCTCTCACAGGAGAGCTGGCCAGGGCAATGTGTACCCACCCTCCACATTTTAAGAGGGCTTGAAAGAGAATGTGGAGGAAGACAACAAAAGAACAGAGATTACAAGTTTATATGTGAGGTAGATAGATAATAACAGACAGGGATGGGGAAGTGAAGACTTGAGTGAATGCACTTCTACATCTTCTCCCCAGTGCAGGGTGTTGTTTTAGAAACAGTTCTTTAAACAGAAGAAAATCTAAAGAAATCTGAGGCTGCTGGGAATAAACAAAGAGCTACTTAACATGACAAAACATAGGAGCAGTGTGCATTGATTTACAGCAAGTGCAGTGCACTGCACCATGCCACGCTGTTTAGCTCCCAGCAGAAATGTCCCAGGTGTCTGTATAATCTTAGCCTAACCCTGAGGAATGATATGCTCACTCAGATGCCTCCTACTCTCTGCCATCTCCTCGAGCATTTCACGTTCCTCTTCCACCTCCCAAGCACCACTCTCACACACATGCTCCAGAGTCATCTCCCACCCTGCCAACCCTCACTTCTGCTCCCCCTCCAACAGCGCTATTTGCTCCTTCATCCTCTCTTTGGAATACCTCATTTCTCTGCTCCTGGGAACTTGGCTTTACTTTTCTCCACCCTCCTGGCACATGAAGTGCAGGAACAGCCCAGGGCTAAAGCTGTGCACTGCAAATAATCTTCCTAAAGAGAGCACAGGTCCACAGTTTCTTCAAGCAACTATCTTTTACAATCTTTTTATAGAGACATAAGGAAAAATGGCTCATGAACTATTGTTCTGTTTGCGAGATTAACAACACTTGAATCATTTATGTAGAGCAGAAGTATTACTTACAGAATCATAGAATCAACCAGGTTGGAAAAGACCTTTAAGATCACCAAGTCCAATTTCTGTTAAAGAAATTCCTTTGTTCGTCACACACAGTGACATTCCTCATACAGAGAAAATCAGAAGCACAGAATATGGAGGTAGTGAGTTGTGTCTGGACAAATGACTTTTACTTTTGATCAGGTAATCTTAGGCAAAAGAACATTGCACATTAATACTTGTAGAAACTAACTGAAAATGCACTTTTGCGAATGATGATATGCAAGATTGGGATTCCTTATACACAGGATCTGTGCTCATAGAATTGTGTCATCTGAATATTCATGGAAAAATGTAGAAGTGCAATCAGGTGAGGCGAATGTTTCCAGAATCTAAGATGACTAGTGCAGCATGAGTTTTCCACTACTGACCCAGAGCTGTTTGGATAGCCTGTGATTCACATTATCTTTATACAGCCTTGAAATGCAAATTTAAGGCAAGCAGTGCTATATTTTTAGGCAACACAATGCTGTATTTTTATACTTTGCAAAGATCACTAATGCATTGCCATTCTTAATGACCTTAAATTTAAGGTAAAACTACAGTGAAGTTTGACATTATTATTAAACTGCTATTTAAACTTCTTGAGATTAATAGCTAAAGCTGTTAAATGAGTGTTCTCTGTTGAAGCTGTGGAGATTACGCTACACAAAAATGATTTTTTTCATTTATCTTTCTTTGGAAAATTAGGAATTATTTCATTGCCTCTTGTACTTAATGTACTTCATTGTTATCTTAGTGAGATGGGCTGTATTGGCCCATTGGATGCCATTATCTTGAAGTGCAGGATCTAGTCAAATGCTGTCTGTGCCATAGATCCTACCTTTAAGGTAGATACATCTCTATGGACATTACTGCCCTAAAGACTAAATGGCAGCTCCTGCTGAAGCAGAGTGTGGGAGCTTTTCTCTTCAAAGCAGTTCTGAGAAGATCAGTCAGAGCAAGCACATTGCGTCCGCCAAAGCAGGACTGGGTCTGGGAAACTAGCAAGTGGTAGCTCCCATTTCTCACACATCTGCTGCAGTAGGGACGTCTCGACGTGGATGGTTCACATGCTTGCTCAGTGTGATTCAGGAAGTGTCTTCTCCGTTTCAGTGGAGGAGCTCTGCTTCAAAGGGCAAACCTACTCGTCACAGGAAATAAGAATCTGAAACTTGCAGAGGAAAGGATATGGAGTAAATGGAGAGCTGGCAGATGGAGCTGCATGCCAGGGATGATCCCGCCAGTCCATAAATATTGATGACTTTGCAGACTCTAAAAGTAGACTATTCAGGACCCTGAAGCCTGCAGCTGCACATTCACAGCTTGCTGCTCTCCAAAAGAGCATTCCTGACCTGAGAATGTGCATACGTCTGTCTGAGAATCCCCCACTGCTCTTTTTAACTCTGCTTAAACAACGCTCTCCTCCTTCTCCTGGAATTTATAGTTTATCATAATAATGCAAAAGGCAGAAGAAAGGCGTGTTTTGCAAAACCCATTTGCCCTGCAAGACAGGGCAGTTAGAACAGGCTGCTATGAAACCAGGTTGCTACCAGATAGGAGGTAAAGCTCTTCCCTTTCTTCTTCTCCAGAAATTGTCTTCATATAGCCACTTTTTGTCTATCGAATAGAAATAAGCAGAAATCTCTAGATAGCAACAGGGACAGTTCATTTATGTGTGTGCATCATGAGTAACCTAAATGTATTTGGCAGATGGGATGCAATATGAGCAAAGGGCCATCTTATTTTGCCTACTTCCATTTGGCTATGGATCCAGTTAAACTCTGGGACTCGGACATCCTTAAGAGAAACTAATTTAAGATTTGGGCTGGATCCTAAGTTCAATAAGCCAAAATCGGACCTAACATTCTGACGATAATAAAGAAATCTAGGAAAGTACTAAAGTGCAAAGAGAAGCCAAGCCACAAAGGATTCAGCAGAGTATTTCAGCATCTCTGAGAAAACATAAAGTATTAGGAGCTCAGAGAGCCCATCATCAGGCATTGGCTCATGTTTTAAAGATAAAACTTAAAAGGGTACTATTTGACTCTAATTCTATGACAAAACAGCAACAGCGTAATATTTGCTTATCACTTGGAAAATAAATACATAAAGATTGACTTTATCATTCTCTCATTCTTCAGTACATGGTTATCACAAATTCATGCTTACGGCCTGCTTTTACCACGTTATGTAAGGTCTTACTCTACATGTATTTTACTGACCTACCTGTGCTCTCAGTCTTCTGTGTTCCAACAGGGTCATGATCTCGCAATCAGCATTTGCAAAAATACTCAGAGGTGTAACATAGCTGCTTTAGGTGCTCTGAATATAGTCCACATGGAGAAAAGGCCAGAGCTAGGTTATTAAACAACATCTATTCTGGACAACAGTGACACATGTTCTCAATTTTCCCAGAACTTCAAACATGTATCAGGGCTTTCCTGAAGAGAGACACTTCCCTTCACTGAGGGCTAGTACAGAAGGTGCAAATTGAATTAGGGATGGAATTGGGCACAGGTGTGTAGCATTACTGCATTCAGCCAGTAACCTTGTGCCTCCAACAGCATTGCAGAGTTATTGATTCACCTGGGGCATTTCTGCAGTGTGTCAGACACCACAGCTTACCTCCTCACGTGGAAGAGTTTGCTGTTGAAACAAAGCTCTGCTAAAAAGCTTGGACTTTCTGTTACAGATTACCAGTAGTTTTAGAGGTTAATCAGTTAATTGGAAATTATTTTGGAATATTACTGTCGTTTTTATTTAGGCCCCATATACATAAAAGCGTTTCATGTTTGTGCTGTTCTCAGATCCTTCTGGAATCAACCTTCTTGTGTGAGTTCAGAACAGTCCTCCTTATTGCAGCTGTGCCAGCACTGATCTGTGCTGCTTTCTCTCTGGCTTTAGTGTCCTGGTTTTCTTTCCAGCTGAATGGCAGTGCAAAGTCAGAAGCAATTCCTATTGAGCACACACATGCAGCTGACCTGGAGATATGTATGGAAATCCAAAACTGATAAAATAGTTTTAAGAAACTCTTCCATGGACTCCTACCAACATATGTCAAACTGTTTTTCTTCTTTCTCCTTAGCTCCCTTTTTTTTCCCTTTTCCTATACAGTTTGCTTGCTTACAGTAAGGGCATTGCTAATGCCTTCCAAGATTTGACCAGAGTTGGTGAAAGAGCTGTTTCTAAACCAAAGCAGTAACACCTCACACTGAAAGCACATCCAGACACCATTCACAATATACAAAGGTGAGATACCAGATTTGAATCTAAATTGTTTAAAATGACCTCTTTCTTCATCTCAAATCACTAAGCCACCCGGATAAAATCCATGTTTGAAAACATGGGGCACTGATTCATTAGCACAAGCCTTCCTGTTAAGGAAACCTTCGGGACTCCACACGAGCTGCAAGCACAAATCACCTCCCAGCATAAAGCCTTGGGGACCCGAAACTGCAGTGTCTTCAAGGAAACGCGCAGGATTGGCACACGTTCTTTTGCAGCTTAGGCTTTGTCCTCTGGCTCTCTGTTGGCTTTCCTTTCTTTAAGAATACTGTACTCGCACACTTGCATTAATGTTAATTCACTTTTATTTAACATTTTGATGTAATTTCTGTTTTCTTCAGTGCCTCAAGCCAGGGTTTTCTGCAGCTCGACAGATCTTCAGTTTTGCTTGACTGTAAATGATTCACCCTTTCTTCAACAATAATATTTATTTCTACATTCACTTCATAAGGTCTTAGTCTGTTGACACCAGCATGGTACCATTACCAATATATAAACAAGGAAAAATTATAACACTGAGACTGAATCAAACTCATGCATAGTGTCTGTGGTTGAATTTTAAATGGATGCAGCTCCAGAGAGTTTATCCACATAAAAGTAGTAATTAACATTCCTGAAGTCGTAACTGTTCGGCCACATTTCAAACTGCTAGCTCAGACATTTGCATGCTTCCAACATGAGCACGATATGGCTCAGTCTTAAAGCTGCCAAAGCACAGCAGGTTACTCAGCATGCATAAAAAGAACTGACATTACATTCAGCAGGGACTTTATCTTGTTTGAATAATCCTCCCTACAAGATCAGTTCAGCATGCAATGTGTTTCATTTAAGTGAAGTCAGAGAATGCAAAATAATGTGAAGTAATTATACTATTAAATGTTGCTATTACGTTTTTAAGCCCTCAATCCATAAAGAGTTTTCTCAAGGCTAAAAATTGTCAGCAGAAGATCAAATGCACCTCTTGAGTAACCTCACTATAAGCAATGATGTTTCCTGAAGATTGAAGCTGGTCCCTTGCGCCACTACACTGAGAACTAGGAAAAACAGAGGAATACAATATATTATATGCTTCCAATTGGTATTAACTCATATTTCTAGAACACCCCAACTTAAAACTCTCAAAAGATTTTACAGTCCTCTACAGAATAGAATAATTTATCTAGCGAGCTAACTGGTGACACCTCTCTGTGCTAAGATGCACTGATGCTGTAACTGCATCCTGGAGGTGGGCACCTGCCAACATCAGCCAGAGCATCAGCATTGGTTGCAATCTCACTGGGCTCTCTGTGTTACACTCATCTGGTTGGGAAACAGAAATAACACCTTCAGGTAGATTTAAAGAAAAACAGATGTCTAATGTTTCCCAGGAATGTGTGTTTTGAAAACCTCTCCCTCAGCGGCTAACAAATCACAGGCCGGCAGTCCCGAGTTCATCTCTAGTGCCCAATCAAGGCATTACACTGCAGAGCAACTTCCTGAGCAAGTATGGACAA
The DNA here is from genome assembly GCF_004027225.2 of Strigops habroptila. Classification (NCBI taxonomy): domain Eukaryota; kingdom Metazoa; phylum Chordata; class Aves; order Psittaciformes; family Psittacidae; genus Strigops; species Strigops habroptila. The sequence goes on from NC_046359.1 coordinate 43,468,395, forward strand.
CTGCTGCTCCAGAGGTCTGATGGCAATCTCCTACAGAAAAATATAGTGGAGTACTAGAGTTAGTAGTGACTGTGAGCCATCCATCCACTAAACTGAAATTCTCTCTGATTACTATTTGGTGATCAGCTATGCTCAGCAGGAGTTTGTAATCTCCTTTCTCCACACCCTACACAAGATAGCAATGGATCACTATAGTGAAAGGGGCAGCTATTGTAATTTCTGTTGGAAATACCAAAAAGGCCTTTTGTCCTTAAATACAGTTTATTTCCAGCCAGGATCAAAGCATAATGGGCAAAACAGGAGGGAAGAAACTCAGCCAGGATTGCTAATTGACAGAACATCACCTTGCCGCTGTCCACAAAGACAGTAAAAACTGTGCTCACTTCTGAAAGTTGTATTATTTTTAACAGCAAACACTTTTTTGCCTTACTATGTAACTTTCTGTTTATTTTCATGGCTTTTTCTAGTGTCTTAGCCCTCAAGGGGAAGCATTCCTTACAAGCATACCTTATGTTGTTGTGACAATGCCACATGGCTTATTGTAGGAAAGACTTGCTGGGATTTATTAGGTAGAGGGCTGCTTACTAACCTGACATGTGGAAAATCCTTTTCAGCTTTGCAAGTGAGCATATTATCCAGTGGATGCCATCTAAGCAGTTCTGCAGAGCCAGTCTACTTGTTCCAGCTGATATGAACATGTCAATCTGGTAGAGCATTGATACTTGTCTGTAAAGTTAAGCTCCTGAGCAATTACATATGAGCTCAAGTGCTGTGTTGGATTGAAGCCACAGGACCTGAACCAAAACTCATGGAACTTGATCAGAGTATTTTAAATAACTTCAGTGGATTCTGGATCAGGTCCATGCTGTCTGCTAGAGGTATTGGCTACATTTTTCCAAATAAAAGAAGTTAGGAATAATATATCAAAACCTTTGATCCGGGACTAGCAGGCCTAGGAATTAAGACTCAGTCCCTCTATATGATGAATTTACAGATTTCGTGAACTTAGGAAAGCATGAAAAACACTGACAAATACTTATGTTGACATACAAAGAAGTACAGGAGACCAAAGGGTAGAAAAGGCATTTTAATCCTTTAAAAATCTTGAACCATTCCAGAGCAGAGAGAGTCTAATGATTTCAGTCCACAGTTGTTTATACAGCCCTAAACCCTGTATCCATGATGACATTTCATTTTACATCACTTGTTTCTTTAATCAGTTATGTTTCATAAAAGCTCTCTTTCAGCCAGGTCAGCAGGGAATGTGCTGAGCTACCATGAGCAACGACTGGAGTCACTGATTTCATCTGCCTTCTTCACAGACTGAGCGTGTCCATGCGATCCCAACTCAGATGCCTGGGGACCACAGTCTGAAGTCTGTGTGTGCCCCAACACATTACCCAGCTTTTGTCACTAGAATTACACAAACTTCTTCTTCATGTCTGTGGCACTCTTTGTCTGTACTAAGCGTGTAATTTTTAACCCTGTCCCATACTAGTTGGTCCTCCTACTGCTGTCTTTGAGTACCTTCCAATACTCATTAAGTAATGTGACTTCATATCCCTTACGTGTCGTTCCTTTTTTCATCTTCCCCCAGAGGAGTTGTGTATACAGTAGAGCACCTTGGACACAGCGTCTGTGGTCTGGTGCTGTGTATTTAGCCAGTTTTCTCAGGGCAAGTTTATCTTGGAATATGAATATAGTTTCCAGGCTCAAATGGGGCAAATATCTGTCAACTTAGCTGCCTATGCTGCAAACGCTTCATTCATCAAAATCAGTTACACTCACCAAAACAGACCACTGTATGAAAAACTCAGCATACACATACACACACACACATATATATAAAGGATTTCTTTTAAGAAAACATTTCGTTTACAAAAACAAAAGAATCTAACTTGCCCCTTAGATTTTTAACGGGTCAGCTATTAATCGGTATTTATAGCTGCCAAAACCTGTTTGCGGCCAAAAGCAGCCAAATGCTGTTTTCAGCATTGAACCAAACAATCCCCTGACTCCAATTACTGTTACCCCGAGAGTAGCTGAGAAGGGAGCAGCCACAAGCAGAGGAGGCCAGACAGAAAATAAGTTATTTATTGATTCTTCTGATCCCTCCCAGCTTTTTATTATTTTCGGGTAGTTTGAGCAGAACTATCCCAAATTCTCCTGCCCCTACTTGTGTTCAGTCAAATATCTGCAGCATGGCTCTTCTTAGAAATAATAACAGAACACTAATCAACTAATTCATCTACTTGGGCTTTTTTCAAGCAAAATTACCTCCAACCAAACTTTTCTTTTACCAGGGTGCATGCTTGCACCTACTAAGTAATTGTATGAAATTCCTTCTGCCTTCTGTCATCACACCTGATTAAACATCACATATATACTGTATTTCCAATATTTGTATTATCTTTATCCTGATCACTTGCAGGCTGGTAGTAATCAAAGAGCTCCAGCTGTAACTGCAAGAACACTAACCTTATTGTAAAACACCAGAAAGATAGTCTCTGCTCCAAAGACTGTATCTGATTTAAATTGGACATGGACAAATGTTTCCGTAGTTCTGCAATCCTTGCCCAAGTGACATCCAGCATAGCTTTGGTGGCCTGAAGCTTCCCAAAATGCCCTACAGTCTATCATGGCTCTTGCGACTATTTTGAGGCACCTGAAGGTGCTGTAAGAGCATGAAGTAATATCTTGCTGCTGAGACTACTGCTGAACTCTGCCTCCTTCTGCTAGAGATGGGCACAGCTTAGCACAGGGATGGTTAATTTGGCATATCTAAGAATTTAATGTCTGAATTGGTTTCTTGTTTGATTTACAACTGGAGTTAAAGGGTAGGATTTTGTTCATGGGGAATTAACTTTGTGATTTTTGACACATAATGGCTGACTAAAGAGAGGAAGTAGATTTCAGTCTTTTCTCAGCACTAGTGTGTTGCGTCTTCATACAACAATCAATGAAGTAAAACTAACTAAAGAAAATGCACCTCTCCCTGCGTACGAAAAGAATTCATGTGCTGAAAGTGTTAGTAATCTGTTAATTAATGGGAATATAAATGATCCAAGGGCTTTCTTTCCTACTTTTTGCAAATTTTTCCAACCTACTTGTGTTTAAAAGGCAAAAGTGGTAGTCATGCTTTGTAGCTTAACAGCTAAGCTTGGTATCTACCTGCCTTGAAGAAAACATTATACTGAATCTATTGCTATCATGTGATATAGTGCCTACTTTTTTGTCATTTCTTTCTCTCTCTATTTCAATTAAATAGCATGCTTCCCCCTGAAAAAAAACCTTAAAGGTGCAAAATGCAAACCAGTGCTAGCACACCCTGGTACACAATGATATTTTCTGAAGGTGGTAATGCTATGAGCATGAGTGTCTGTTAGTAGAATTATTCTAGAGATAAATATTATCTGAATAGCATGAAAGAATATGGAGGGAACTCAAAGTGACTCAAAACTTACCCATTTATATGCTTCTTGGGCTGCACTTGAAAACTGTGGTAATCAAGATGCTGTTACGGCTCCTAATTCCTCTCAGCCCTGCAGGATCAGTGAGATGGGTTATATTCTTTCTTGCAAAGTGTTAGAAAGAACTGTTTACTAGATTTCAATCCATAAGACTCCAGAGCTTACACAGGTGTCAGAGGGCAGTCTTTGGCCTGCAGGCACTTTATTGCAGTTAAAGATGACTGAGGGGGGAGAATGCGACGTAACCTCAGTGACATGCATTTATCAAAGTGGCAGCTAAGAGACTCCTACTCCTAGTGTTGTATGTAAATCTCTGGAAGATAACAATCATACAAACCCACAGGCTCATTTTTGTCTTTTTTGGTTTGGCTCGGTTGGTTTTTTCTTTCAGAGCAAGGCTCTACTCCAAGGCCGGAAAGTCTATGAGACTCCACAGCAGTGTTACCATGGAGTTTCATGGGCTTGGGCTCAAGCTGTAAATATTTAAGTGGAAATAGCAAAATGAAACCCAAAAGATGGCCAAACGCCCAAGTGAAACCATCTCAAGCCTGCATGAGCTGGAGATAAGGTTAATGTAACGTTGAAGATAAAGGAAAAGCAACATTTTAATTAACACATTTTCAGCTCCTGCCACAAAGCCTGCATAATGGGAGACAAGCTTTCTTTTAACATTAGCTTTCCCTCAACAAAAGCACATATTTTAGTGAGAAAAAAACCCCCCACGTATTTTAATAAAATAGAACTAGCAAGGACATAAAAATATGAATTTTGAAAGCCAACCCTCCGTTTCCCAGTGGGAGGAAGTTCATGTCTGCCAATTTCCAATAGTTGGGGTGCTGTGAGTATGCATGGTGTTTATTGACTTCTAAATTAAAGCAGTCCATTTCAAGGAAAAGCAGAGTGATAGAGGCCACTCTTCCAGTTTCACACCGTGTGTGTAAAATAGTAACCATCAGCAAAACTTTACTGAATGAACTGCCTCCAGTGCAGCCATAAGATATTTTGGAACAGGAAAACATCATCCAGCCAAATGTGCGCCCCTTCTTTGCTTATCTTATTCTCATTTTCTCTTTTTTTCACTGTATTGCTCAATCAATCCCATCCTTCTCCACAACCAACAAGTAACCCTTTATGTCTCTTGGATTGATTTATATACATTACACACTTCAATCATTCGCTTTCATTTGTTTAATTATTCCAGATGACTGTTAGTAAAAATGTGTGAATACTTCACAATTAATCATTTACTCAGTAAGTTTACCTTCTTTTTATGTTCTGTTTTCCTCCAACACATTCTTTGTTAGAAAGTAGTCACTCACTATACTATGGCTGGCATTGCAGGCTAGTGCCTGTGCAGCTATTGTTCAGCAAGAAACCCAGTAGAGGTCCCAGTCTTATCCTTCAGACAAAGCTATTGTCCACGAATAACCACCAATATTGTCCACCAAAATCAGGAAAAGATGATGTTTTCCACCAGGAAAACAAAATCAGTTTAGGTGTCAGGGGTACAGCTCCTCCAAATTCTTCCCATCTAAGACAGAAGAGGAGAGTATGCCTTTTTCCTTTAACTTGTCTTCTCCTTCCTCTCAGAGCCTGGTCCAGATCTTACAAGCTCCAATATCTTTGCTTAGTTACCCTGTATTACTCAGTATTTAAGCTCCAATTAGTTTGGATTGTTCTTTTTCTGCTGAATTATCATAGTTTAGAAACATGCAGTTCCAGCCACGAAGCCAGCATTCGCTTTCTGCAATAGTTCTGTGGTTCCATGCTTGCACGACTGTTCCTGCTAGGAAACTTGTTACTAGACTATTCCAGTTCAGCAAACACAAAACACAGAGGGGAATGAACACGCAGCCCCTGAGCCCATTTCAATGACTGCTTCTGCCTTCGTTGCTGAGCATATGCTCAGGTTTGTTCATTTGGTTTGTACAAAACAATTTTCCTGGCATCTCCATTAGCTTTCCCATTCTTCTATAACAAGAGGAAATGCTGCCTTTCTGTGTGTCTGCAGAAACACACACATCAGGGCAATCACATGGTGAGGATGCATCTCTAATACCCTTTAAACTCCTTTATTTTCACAGGGTTCTCCTAAGATCTTTGAACGGAAAACATTTGCAGCTTATATATTCTTGTTTTACACAATTTATGCAGACATTTATACAGGATTAAATTAGGTCGTGTTAGGAAGGCAGGCACATAGATAGCACAGTGCTCAGGAGAGACCACCCTATCTATGTGCAGTGCAACACACACTGCTTAGGAATAACGGGTCAAACCTGTCCTTGATCACACCTGTGTGTGACTTCCCTCTGCTCACTCAGACCACACAAGGCAAGAGGAAGATACTTACGTATTAGTATGGACCATATTTTCTAATACAGGGATGCATCTGATCTAATACCTCCCCATGCAACTGGGCTTTGTTGTCTGTGATGCAGATGGAAGAGCAGTAGCACACACACAGTCTGGCTTCTACCCACAGGTGAGTGTTTAGAGTTCATAGCATGCTGGTTTCCAAAAGTCACACATGTGTGAGGGAGTGAGGGGAAATGGAAATCACCTTCAGGTCTCCACTTAGGTAATCCTTCTCTCCCACAAACACTGTGCTGGAAGCTTAGGATGAAAATAAAAGAAAATTAAATTCTCCCTATGAGGAGGTCTTTGACCTCATTTCTAAGGATCGTATTCTCCATTCTTGTCCAAATGTAGTACAAAAGTCCTGCAAGATGATTGCTTGCCTGGGACTTCAATGGCACTTCGTAGGTTTGGGGCATTCGTTGGCACTGCAACTGGTACAAGCCACGTTCAGCAGGAGGTGGAGAACTGGGTTGCCAGGTCTATCACTCTGTTTGCTGACGAAAAAAAGCTGAGACAAATCCTGTTGCTATCGACATGTTTCTTTGGTAGGAAATGCAGAAGATACTGAGTAGGGCAACAGGAGCGTAACCTACTGGTCCAGCAGGTCACGTTTTACACTCATTTTTGTATTAAATAAGCCATCAACAATTTATTTCAGTAGGACAGACATCTAGCTCTGGTTAACAGAGAAGCTCCAGTGAAGGCAGTAGCATCACTTCATATTTACATGAAGGGAACTGAGGTGTGAGTGAATGGCTGGGTGGGTGTTTATCCATTAGCCAAGGCTAACTCAGCAAACATCATTCTTAAATAAAGCACAACAAATACATCTTTGACTCACCTTCTCTCAGCCTCAATAAATACATGGTGGCTGCATTTAAAAGAGTGATCCTGGGCCTCTGTTTTGCAATTGACTCTTTAAGTGGTGTTGAGGAAACGTGCAAAAATACTCCCACATGAAAACACACTCCTTGTGTTTAGGAAATTCACCAAGAAGGGGAGGTCTCTGCTCCAACACCTATTTTCACATTTTAATCAGTGACCATAAAAATCATAAACATTTCTTAGAATAAGGGCTGGTCTTCACCCTGCCTTCTAAGTAACCTGAGCAATAGACCACAGCATAAGAGGGATATGGAGCTGTTGGAGCAAGCCCAGAGGAGGCCACAAGGGTGATCAGGGGCTGGAGCACCTCCCGTATGGAGACAGGCTGAGAACATTGGGGCTGTTCAGGCTGGGGAAGAGAAGATGTGTGGAGACCTCAGAGCAGCTTCCAGTGTCTGAAGGGGGCTACAAGGATGCTGGGGAGGGGCTCTGCATCAGGGACTGGAGCGATAGGACAAGGGGTGATGGGTTCAAACTGAAACAGGGGAAGTTCAGGTTAGATCTAAGGCAGAAGCTCTTCCCTGGGAGGGTGCTGAGGCGCTGGCACAGGGTGCCCAGAGAAGCTGTGGCTGCCCCATCCCTGGCAGTGTTCAAGGCCAGGTTGGACACAGGGGCTTGGAGCAACCTGCTCTAGTGGAAGGTGTCCCTGCCTGTGGCAGGGGATTGGAACTGGATGAGCTTAAAGTCTTTTCCAGCCCAAACCACTCTGATACTATGATTCTATGATTCTATGTTCTTTCTCCTTTCACATCTCCAGATCCTCAACTCTTTAATTCCTTTGTTTTGAAAAAGCACTCAGTGTCATTAAGAAAACTATATACCACTCATTTTCCCATGGCTTTGTGGTTAGGCACACTTAGAATTGAAAAGATGAGGGTTTGAGCCTCTCACTGGGCAAGAACTTTCACCACAGCATTCATTCACACACAAACAGCACGTACCATCATCATGACCACCTCAAGAGAATGTGCCCACGATGACATTTTTGCAAGGGACTAGATTATTTTGCAGCATCAGTTTCTGGAAACACCTACAAGATAAAGTGCCTCAAGAGCTTCAGGTAGAACAAAAACTGGTTTTGGGATGTCATGTAGGCTGGGGACACAATTACTCAACTGGTCAAATCATGCCAGTTTAGACCTGCACAAACTTCTAGGGGCAACTGGTTTTTTGCCAAAAGAATGAATATCTTGAGACCTTTGAAGGCTATTGCAGAGAAATAGACATTCTTAGGCATTCCATACTTTACGATGATAAATTATACACTGTATTTACCTAATTTCATTGGGAGCTTTTTTCATTGTATCTTGTACTCCTTTAGCACCTACTTTAGGAAATGAATCATGCCCTGAGAAAACTTCGTTTCTTTCCACTGGCCGAAGACAATCTGGCTTGGATATATTATCCACAATTTAGGCATCAGCATGTTTTGATTGATCCCTCCCCAGACACATACAGAATTGAATGTGCTTTACTGCTAGATAGCAGCTGAACAGGCCCTTTTGAATGATAGTTTTGGATTTAGACCCTCTGATTCTAAAAATATGATGTTTTTACCACTTAAGGCTTTTCCTGGACCCTGTTTTTGCTGACCTTGTTGAGGAACATTGTTCTATATGAATAAAATGGCATATAAACTCTTGCTGTGAAAGTATACATTTTGAATAGAGTAATTGAATTCTGTGTTTGTTAAAAATTGTGGAGCAATCTGTTGTTTCACCTTCTGCTAATGGAATACTAATGTCCAGGGTTTCCATTCTTACTGTGACTTCAACAACTTAGATTCATTTGACGTTCATACACTGAGGGGTTAGACACTAAGTTTAGAGTGGGAACGACTGTTTTAAGAGGGTGCTGTGTTAGAATGGAAAACACTATGCTACTTCAGTGGTTAAGCATATGAGCCTGCTTCCACATGAATTAGACATTTCCAGAGGCCTTGGCAAAGCCCAGCTAAACACAATGCTCATTCAGTCCATAAAAAGCGCAGCACTTTCTCTCCCAACAAATCTGACTCCTGAGTGCACAACGTTGCAAGAACTCACCTTTGAGCTCCCTAATGCAAGCCAAAAATTCACAATATCAATTGATTATTTCTCTTCATTAAAAACCCACATTCAAAATTAAATAAGTCTCAGGACCCACACTTTTCAAGACAATTGATGTATGGATTTGCCAGACTTATCACTGGAAGCACAGAGCCCATTTTTGTCCTTTTAATGTCCCAGGTATGTGAAACCCACAGCCATAAAATGAAATTCAAATAGGTCTAACAGTCAAGTTTGTCTAGATATTTTTTCCCCCTAGTAAAAGTATTTGGTGGGTTGCACAAAAGTTCCACTGAGGTCTGAACTGCTACAGTATTGACGGGTTGCTGAATTTCAAGGAAACACGCAATTCTTTATTTTAATCATCTTTTCCTGTGCACTGCTTACCTTTACTCACATATTTGATTTGGAAGCACTCATAGCTTTCATACTTTCATTAATCATTTGGAATGAACACTGGGGAGCTTTGGGGAAATTTCAGGGCGTGACATCATCACCAGTATCCTGAAAACATTAACGAGGAATGACAGGAGAGCACAGCTGGGAAATTAAGCTAAACCGATAACACATTTTGGCTGACTAATTACAAAGTTTTAACCCACAAATCAATGTGAAATCGTTACAATACTGTTGCACAGTTGCTCTTCTATGGGTACAACTTCAGTGTGAAAGAATATAAAAGATACAAATGCAATACGCAAAATGTTGGTAAGAAGTTAATTCAGCACCTTCCTGCTACTGGTCACCCTGGGGAAGTCACTTCTATCTGTCTGGTTAATTTATGAAATGATCCAATGCTATATGTGCATTTCTTGTTCTCCTCCCCAGGACCCAAAAAGGCTGCATGCCTTCTCCCTGTCCTCATCGTTACTTGCACTGAATCTTATAGTCCAAGCATTCATAAGGAATGAGAAAAAAATTATAAAGGAAAGTGGAAAAAGATTTACTACTAGAAAGTGTCTTGGACACATGCATGTAATAAGTCACAGGTCAGTGAACTGGCCTGTAAGCAAACTGTTGTTTAGCAAAAGAAATAGTTTATGTTCCTCTTATCAGGAATGACTTCATTAGCATTTCTAGAATTCTTAACTGAGCACAGAACAGTTGATCTATCCTGCACAGAAACAGAGCTGAAAAGCGTCCAAGGCTTTATTATTTTTCCAGAAGAAAATGTCCTGTTTTTTCCAGCTGCAGGTTGGGCAAGTTCCATTTAGTGAATGTTTTTAAATCTCCCAAGCATTAATGTTAGAAGTAACACAAGATTCATTAGCTGAGCTTAAAGTAGTTTTCAGAGGTGCACTTGATGGAACACGAGCTCATCCATGATGCTCAGAGGACATGGCAGATTACTATTCATACAAAAGGGCGACTATTTGCTAACACATACATCAGGAAACTTTGGAGCCAGCCATTCAGATTCAGCACAAAACTATGTCTGACTGAACGCTAAAGTTTTAGCATTTTGACATTGCTCTCAATTTTCTTGGGTTTTCATCCAGAAAGCAATGATTTAAAGACTAAAGGCTCTGTTTGGCAAAAATGTTCCACTGCTTTTGCAATGCTTAAGCCAAGAATGTCATGAAACAGCTCTTTGGCACCCATACAAGCTATTAAGCAGCAGCTCAGCTGGGACCCCAAACCAGGTGTCTCCTGCAGAGAGCACTCAGGAGGTAGACTTTTCATGTTAACAGCTCTCCCCAGCCTTGCTCTTCTCCTCGACTCCATTCAGGACTGTGACCTCTCTTTCTGCAAAAACAGTTTTCAGAAGCCAGTCTTTCCGAAGACAAATGGTCTTCCTCCTAAGCTCCACATTGTCAGTCGTGTGACCATACTGACTTCCCAGCCAACATAGGCAGGAATTCTCTTCCCACTATCGAGATTGCTCATGGGTCTTTACACATAGTAGATAACTGCAAATACTGAAATGAGCATGATTTCTGCATATGAGTTGAGCAGTGGTCAATCTGCAGCTCCTCCAGAGACCTGCTAGCCCCCTGAGCTGAATGCTGCACGTTCTGAAAGCTTTTAGTGGAGCCCCTTTGGTCTTTTCATCACTAGCCAAATCTCATGTGGTCCTGAAGAGAGAGGCAAATCAAAAAGGTCTCCTTGTGAAAAAAAGGAAGATAAAAATACCCATAAAAGTTCAGTTTCACAGCCATGATTAGATAAAACAAACACTTTTGCCATCTGACTAGAGATGAAGGAAAACTTCCAAAAAGATTTGCTGAAAGTCATCTAAAGATTTCAACTGAGGGGAAAGTCTGGTTGAAGAGTGTTGGGAGGGCGAATGAACCCGCCTTCGTTGTGGGTTTGACCTTTTCTCATTTTCTGGCAATGTCTTGCAGCAGCAGTTACCTGAGCAGTAGGCTGTAAATCAGTATCACAGGATATTTGCAGAACATCAGATTCAGGACGGCAAGTGCTCACATGTGAAACTACTCAGAGCAATGAGGCTCATCCAGAAAGCAGGAGATTGCAGGTGTCTGCTCAAAGCAAGTTTCAGCGCTGAACTTTGCTCTTTGTCTTGCAGATAAAGCAATAAGCAGCTTCAGCGCACGAGATGCATCCAAAATAGGCTGGCAGGAACATTAATGTCCTACTGAAAGTGTTTCCAACCTTCAGTTCTCCTTAAGAGAATAGTAGTCTGGGAGTGAGACACCAACAACAGTGAGGACCATCTTCACGCTCTTTATCAATAAACAATTACACTGGTAAAATGTTCTTGTATTTATTAAGCTTCAGCTCAGAAGAGGAATATTTGAGGAAAGGAATGGCCAGCTAAGGGGACAGGTGGCAGGGCTAAGCTCCTATCAAAAGGGCCATCTTAGAAGAAGAAGCAATTTAATACTGTGTCAGTGCCAATCAGTATTGCTTTCATGGAAGGCTGTAAACAGAGGACTCTCAGGTCCTTGCTAATTAATTCTCATGGAGATATTACTAACAGATGGTAAGCACACGATTAGTCACGGCATCTTAGGTGTCCACTTGAACACAGCTATCACAAAAAGAAAAGGATTGTGCCATTAGCTGTACAAGTTCTGAAGTTACTTACAAGTAAGATATTCCCACATTTACCATGATAGCTCTGCCCTACAGAAATGTAAGTACCACATTCATATTCTGTCTGATAACTGTAAATTGTTCTGAGCAGAACAAACCAACATACGGGCAAATGTCTCTGCCTATGTGAAAGCAAGGCTTAGCTCTGTTTTTTGCATGAGATACCTATCTGTTGCTTCAGTCCTCTGTTGTGAATGACAATACTTTGTTTCTTTCATTCAGAAACATTCTGAAATGGACAGAGCAATTAATATTCCTCACTAACACTGATTATCAGCTTCCTGTTCAGCTCTTCGTTGTTGAGGAGAGAGTACACACATGGAGCTCCAAAGCATCAAAGGCTCATTTTATAAGTCTAATGTTAAAGTTATGTGCTGTTGCAAGCTAGGCCAGGTCCTAAAAAGCGTGTAAAATCAGAGTAAATGGAGCTCAGCCTGGCAGCTGTGAAAACTTGTGCTGTTAGTGCAGCCAAAGCAGATGCTGCAGCATTCAGCAGAGCAGGCACCAAGTTCTGGCTTGTCTGGATGGAGGGTCATCCAGGCTGGCACATCCCCTTTGCCAACATTCAGATGTGTTGTGTTTGGGTGTTGTCTACATAAAGGGACATTGCTGGAAAAGCATGTGGTGATAAACCTGGCATACTCCAGAAGGACGATACTTAAAAGAAACAGCATGTAACTAGATTGTAGCTCAAGAAATCCCAACCTTTAAGTGAGCCTATAAACTACACACCAAACCCTCGCACAGCTGAAAGCCCCAGAACACATAGCACATACCTCAGAGGGGATAAGAAGGGTTCAGGGGTGGTAATAGCAGTGGTTCCCCAGGAGTTTCTTGGCTCCAGCCTGGCAGAGTCTGGGCTTGGTGTGCAGCTGGGAGCCAGGACGACCCAGAGGTGTTGGCACTGGCAGCTCCCATGGCCTCTGTTTGCCAGCAGTTGGCATTCAGATGCTCCAGCCCGTTTTGTCTCAGCAGTACCTTGTTGCTGGTCTCTTAATGTGGCCTCAGCACAGTTAAAGTGTGAAAAGCTATGGAAGTGTGCTCCTTGTTTAGCCAGCCCCAAAACAGAATGATACCTGAGCACACTTTTTACCTTCTTCTCAGGTAAAGGATAAAAGAAAAAAGCCAAAGCATGAGAAATTTTTATGTGCTGAAGAAAACATTTTCAAAAAGACAGTCACTGTGTTCCTTATGGCTGAGGTAGAGCCCAAATCCAGTGGGAGTTTGGCTGTTGACTTCAGTGGAGCAGCCTTGAGCCTTCACACTGCTAACACAAAATGTTCCCAAAGGGCCTGAGCGGGATGACTCTCCAGCTTGTAGGACAACCTGGGAGAGCAGGATGACTGGAATCACACAAAGAAGTTAAATACGGAGTAGAGAGTGCTTGAATGGGAGCTCTGAACACAAACTTTGTAAGTCAGAACCTTGCTAGGTCTCAACTTTATCCAGATCAATTTTAAAACATAAATACATGCATGTTATTAAATAAATAACAGGTCTATATGCAGAAAGCTAAAGCAATTTCATATGCTCACTAGTGAAAGGTGAAATCACAAGTGTGTTGGTCTGAACTGAGTCTAACCCCTTGAGAAAAAAAAGGCATATTTACTGTCCATGGATGGAACAGTCTGTTGATACCAGGCTATATTAGGCTGTGTGACGTGCTTTGCTTTTTCCACTGCTTAAACTGTGTATTTTATCATACATTTCCAGGTGGTTTCCTGTGCAAAGTTCAAGGGAGTCAGAGAATTGCTGAATGAATTTGGTTTTCCTGGGTGAAAAGATGTCTGAAATGCCTTGCAAGGTTAGCTAAGATCCAAACCCATCCCCATTAAAAGGCCAAATTCCAGTCCGCAGAAATTGATTTCCCTATTGTAACAGTAGAAAATAAATGATGTATGTAAGACAGATCATGTGTGCCAGAGGGAACAGTACTAAAAGAAGGCTTCTCAGGGACTGCCAATAAAGTATCCCTTTTGCTTTGGTAGGTTTGCTGTTGCTTTTTCATCAGATAAGAGAGAATGGGCTTTTTCCTCACTTGTGATCCATCTCTGCTCAAGTATGTCTACTGCTCCAGATCTCTCACCTTGCCTACCCATGTTAGCTCCAGGAATGGTTTGGTATTTTCAGCGTTGGCTAGAAGGAAAGAAATCACAGACCACCTCTGAGAAGCAGAAGACAATCAATGTCCCTTTTGTGCCTCCTGGAACTGCAGTGCCTTTTCCCAGAGTATTTACCAGGATGGCCAGTTCTGCACCCTTCCAACAGGAGTTCTGAGAGCCTTGACCAGAGACACATCTCTGCATACTCTGAAAGACTGCAGTCATTTGGAAAAAGCATTTTTCCTTTCATACAGAGCTTTAAAAAAAGAGCAGGTTTTGCTCAGAACGAAGCCAGGTTTTTGTGCTTGTTTCTGGCTGCCTACCTATACACACAGGCTGGATTAGCTTATCCTCAAAACACAGCATTTACATTGGGGAGAGAATAGTTGGCAGTTACATTTAAGATGTAATGAACAAATCAGTTTGTCATCAGTTTGTAATGGTACAAACATTTAGAGTATTGCAAGACAGCTTGAATAATATTGTGCTCTCCAAAGTAAAATGTTAGCATTTGGTTAGTGGCAACAGTGGGTAAAACTGAATTCTTGTTGCTGGAATGGTACATTTCTCTGAGGTTAACCACACTTTGGCCAGCATCAAGCCAGAAATTAGCCTCTTGGCTGCTAAGACAGCAGCCTGAATGTGCAGATTTGATAAAGAAATCTGTGGTTCCAGCTGCTTCAGCCAATTCAGGGATAACGTAGTCTAGCATGAATTTAGGCTTGGTTAAACTAGGTCTAAAATTGACCCCCCACTATGGTCATCTGCTTATGACAATTGCACACCTTAATCAGAACTGGAATCCCTCAAATGAATGCACACACGTGCAGTGACTGACAGCTGAACACAAGGGGTTAGCATCAGCTCTTCAGGCAGAGCTTGTTGAACCAACAGGAGCTCAAGCTCCCCCACACCTCCTATTAGAAGGACCAGTGTTTAAATATGTATGAATTTGCTGAATTTGAATCATTCAGGCAGAACAGTTGTTGCTGCAATATTTGTTTCCACTTAGACAGTTCATCAAAGCATCAGAGATTTGTGCACAAGTGTATATCTAAAAACGGAGACGCTACTAATGACCCAGGCATGGTCACTGGTTTTATGGTGAAGAAACATCTGTATTTTATCTGTTTCCTTTAAACATTCAGAGAATCTACAAGAACTTTTAACCCTATAATCAGGCTCTCCCAGTCTGTGACAGTACAAAAAGGCTGCAGATGCTTGACACTATTCTTGAAGTAGTCCCCCTGAGTCTTCAAAGGACAGGGGTTTTGTCTGACTGCTGAAGTTAAAATTTCATTGGAAAGGGAAAACAGTTTTGTATTCAGTGAGATGAATCACAACAATATTTTTGACAGGAATTCCTTTAACTTAAAGGGGAAAACTGGTACTTCATTTGTCACTGGCTTCCCCCAAAACAGAAAGTAAAGTCCTTTCAAGGATCTTACTGTTTATCCTTAAAATTACCTTTTACATTTGATGTGTATCAACCTATTTGAGGTCTGAATTCGTTAAGGTATTCAGATGGTCACAGATGTGACCATTGTCCCAGATGCATTTTTATTATAATTAGGAAATAATACTGAGCCTTTAGGTACAGAAGAAGAATCTGTGATCCGAGTTACCCGATGAGTGAGACTC